>NW_026110320.1:0-55000 GCF_024679095.1 Eriocheir sinensis | reverse complement strand
ATTCGGGGAAGCAAGGAGGAAGAGGGAAGAGAAGGGTGAGGAGAGAGAAGAGAGAAGGGGGGATGGAAGTAACACGAGACAGATGAAATGAAAGGATGAATAGAATGAATGCCGAGGTAGAAGAGAAATACAGGGTTCGAAATGCCTAAAATATAAGTTTCGATATAAAGAGAATGAGGATAAAGAGAATAAAGACGAAGCGAAGGAGAATTAAGATAAAGAGGATGAGAAAGAAAGGGCGTAGTGGATGAGGAATAAGTGGTTTGGATCGAGGAAGAAGAGTAGACAAGGAAAAAGATAAAAATGAGAGGGAGTATGAGAGAAAACGGAGAGGAGGAAGCGGAGTTGACAAAGTTGAGGAGAAAGAAAACGGATATGTAAGGAAACGCAGAGAGAAAACGGGAAAAGGAAGAAGAAAATATAGAGGACCAAGAGAGAGAGAGAGAGAGAGAGAGAGAGAGAGAGAGAGAGAGAGAGAGAGAAACGGATAGATAGTTGAGCTAGTCGATACCTGCTACTGAGAATTGGTTTCAAATGTACAATTATCGTAGTGTTCGGCTTGGCTTCCAGTGTCTTCGCGAGGTGGTATTATTGGTTTAGTTTCCCGTCTAATGGAAGGAAATAATTGAAGGAGCCAGGACGGAAAAGAGGTAAGGAGAGAAGGAAGAGAGAAGAAAGAGAAGAGAGAAAGAGAAATGCATGGTGGTACTGTATATGTGTGTGTGTGTGTGTGTGTGTGTGTGTGTGTGTGTGTGTGTGTGCAAAAGAGGGAGGCGGGTGAGGATTTTGATAATATAAAGGAAAACGAACAGGCAAGAGAGGAAAAGAACGGGAAGAGTCGATGAGAAAATGGGAAAAATAAAGGAAAAACAGAGAAAACTCAATCGATACCATAAAAAAACGGGAAGAAAGTGAAAGAAGAAAGAAAAAAAGAGAGAAAACAAATGCGAGCTAGTTTAATTTACGGAGAAGAGAAATCGGAGAGACTATTAAAAGAAGGAAGAGAAGAAAAAAGGAAGAACTAAAAACGGAGTAAGGAGAGAAGGGTGCCGGAATAATAATAATTGGTATGCAGAAGGAAAGGAGGGAGGAAAGACGACGACGACTGAGGAGGAGGAGGAGGAGGAGGGAAAGGGGGAGGAGGGAGAAGGAAAGGGAGTCGCAGTGTTATCGATATCCATTTTATAGACTGTATGGACCCGATTTCTCGAAGGGATTTCTTTCGTTTGTGTTTACATTATTGAGGAGAAACGCAGCTGTGACGGGACAGATAACCCAATATGGAGCAGAACACGTGGGGTCAGGTGGAGGAGGAGGAGGAGGAGGAGGAGGCAAACGAAGTGAAATAAAGGTAGGGAGAGGAAGAGGAGAGAGAGAGAGAGAGAGAGAGAGAGAGAGAGAGAGAGAGAGAGAGAGAGAGAGAGAGAGAGAGAGAGAGGCAACAGCTAGACCTACTACTACTACTACATTAATATATTTAGTCAGACACACACACACACACACACACACACACACACACACACACACACACACACACACACACACAATGGATACTATAACACAGATTACACTCGCACGCAAAAACTCATTAATATCCTTCTCCATTACGTTCGAGTTTCAACACAGGTGGGCTCAATCAACAGGTAAGTGATATGGTTAATTATTGACTCACTTTCGCTATCCTGTTACGAGTTTGAGCATTATTATTAAGCTTCTCTGTCGTGATGCTTTATGCTGCCTAATTGATGCTCTCTCTCTCTCTCTCTCTCTCTCTCTCTCTCTCTCTCTCTCTCTCTCTCTCTCTCTCTCGTGAATATTTATGTGTGGTTTCTAAATAAAGATAAACAACTTATATCAATAATTTTATTCACTAACCTCACCCTTAATGTTGACCTCCAGGCTCTTTCTTACCACAAGGAGGAAAAAAAAAGGATTATGTATGATGTAACTTTTTATACTTATTATTTTGTTGTTGTTGTTGTTGATGTTATTGTTTTGTAATGCTTATTCTAATACAATCATACAATTACACCTAACTGCTTATACTGCCGCAGCTATAAAAAAAATGATAATGATAATACGAGGAATAAAAATAATGATGATAGTAACATTGGTTCACCGGCAACACAGCAGCTTCTTTCCCTCCTACAGAGATATGATTGTTAGCAAATTTCTCTCCTATTCTTACCTAACGTGTCCCATTTTCTCCCCTCCTCCTCCTCCTCCTCAAGGTATATTCTTTTTTCTTTCCTCTGTTCCCTCTCGCCCTTTGTAGCTTGCTGTGTCAGTCATCTCGCAGTTTTGTCATTCATATTTTCATTCTTTCTTTCCATTCGTCTTTTTTTCCCTCATTCCTACCTTCCTTCCTCTCTATTATCTTTTATTCTCCCTCTCTCTTCCACCCTCACGCACCCTCTTCTCTTCCTTCATCCTTCAGTCCATATTCTTATGCTTATATATTTTTCAGCCACTCCGTATTTTCTTCACTCGTAATCGTACTTCAGTCACGCGGCCTCCTTTGTTCTGCTTTTTCTTCCTCCTTGTCTCTCCCTTCTTTTTTTTCTCTGCCTCACTCATGCACACGCAACGGCCGTACTTTACACGCACACACACACACACACACACACACAAGGGCAGAGGAAATGGCGCGGCCGCACTACTGTTCTGGCCTAACAAATTGCAAGGTTACGGTTTCCGGAGAAATAATATGCGTTAGCTGTGTGCCCCAGAAGGCTGCTCCTCCTCCTCCTCTTGCTCATGCTCCTATTTTTCCGTCACCTCTTCTTCCTCATCATACTTATCTCCATCATCTACCTCTTTCTCCTCCTCCTCCTCCTCTTATTTTTCCGTCACCTCTCCTTCCTTCTCTAACTTATCTTTCTCCTCCTCCTCCTCTTATTTTCCCGTCACCTCTCCTTTCTTCTCTTACTTATCTTTTTCCTCCTCCTACTATTTATCAGTCACCTCTCCTTCCTCCTCCTACTTATCTCTATTATCATCCGTTTTCTCCTCTTCTTCCTCCTCCTCCTCTTCTTTCTACTGTAGCAGGTGCTACTTCAGGCAGTCTAATTTCTTAGTTCAGGGAAGGAGGAATGAAAGACTGTGGTGATCTGACAGCAACTGATTAATTAGCGAGAGACACGGCTATTTATAGGGCGCTACAGGATCAAGCACCAGTTCAACAGTCAATCGGCTACCAGCGTGGCTGCCACTCCGCGCCTCTTGAGTATTCGCTGTCGGCCGCCTTGGATCTAGCGCTGAGACCAACGACCAATCATCTGTCAGCGCGACTCCCGTCCCGCGCCTCCTGATTGGGTTTGTGGCGAAGACCGCCACACTACTAAGATTTCTCTGTCTTATCTCCTTGTTCTCTTTGTTCCCCTTCTCCTCCTCTCTGATCTTCGCCCTTTTCCTGTTCTCCCTCTTCCTATTTCTCCATCATTTATTCCTTCTATTCTGTTTACTTTTTCCTCTTCCTACTTTGCTTCCTCGTTGTTCCCCTCATTCTCGTCGTCCTTCTCCTCCTCTTCCTCTTCCTTCACCTTCTCCTCCTATTCAAACTCCTTACAATATATTTTCTATTTTCAACTCTCACATTCGTTCATATCACAATCAATCTTCCAAAACGTATTTCATCTTCTCATACTTCTATTCTTTATTATCTATCTTCTCTTGTTTCGCGGTCGTCGTTGCAGTGGTCTTTTCTTCTCCATGTTACCTTTATCTTATCTTTAATGTCTGCCTGTTTGCCTGTCTGTTTCTGTCTGTGCCTGTCTGTCTGTTTGTCTGTCTCTCCCTCTCTCTGTCTCTGTCCACACGAGCTGCTCAGAAATGTAAGTGCCATGTTTGCTTTCGGTCTGTCTGTGTGTTGTTGTCTGTCTGTGTCTGTCTGTCTCCCTCTCTTTCTGTCTGTGTCCACGTTTGCAACACAATTCTCCGTTCCCTTCTTTGCTTATCTTTTTACCTGTCTGTGGCTCTTTATCTGTGTCTGTTTATATTTGTCTGTGTCTGTCTGTCTGTATTTGTCTGTCTCCCTCTCTCCCCGTCTCTGTCAACACATGCAGTACAGACTTTTCCATGCCCTTGTTTTCCTATCTTTTTTTATGTATGTGTCCCTATGTCTGTGTCTACCTGTGTGTCTCCCTGTCTGTGTTGTCTGTCTCCCTCTCTCCCGTCTCTGTCAACACATGCAGTACAGACTTTTCCATGCCCTTGTTTTCCTGTCTTTTTGTATGTATGTGTCCCTCTGTCTGTGTCTATCTGTGTGTCTCCCTGTCTGTGCTGTCTGTCTCCCTCTCTCCCCGTCTCTGTCCTCACATGCAGCACAGAATTGTCGGTGCCCGGGGAACAACACACGCACACAAAACACAGAATAATAGGCTTTCATGCAGATAGTCGGATAAAAGTAATTGATATTCAGCCCGACGAAAGCCGCCGGGCATACATAGCAATGCATTACGTACGTACACACACACACACACACACACACACACACACACACACATACATATATTCGCAGGTAACGTGTATGCGTGTGTATACATATGCAAACATACTACGCAGCGGATGACAGAGGCGAGTGAATAAATGAGAGGCGGAAGAGGATTACAAAGAGGACATTATGAAAAGACATACATACATACATACATTCATTCGTACCTACATAGCTGAAATATATGATCATGGGACATATTTCTTTGTAGAGAAGAGGAGAGAGAGAGAGAGAGAGAGAGAGAGAGAGAACCAGGCAGAGATAGACAGACAGACACACAATCAGGCACACAGACAGACAGACAAACAGAGGGCAAAGGCAGACAGAAAAAGCTGCCACTCCTTCAAAAGAGCTAACGAGACGGTGGGAGGAGGAGGAGGAGGAGGAGGAGGAGGTGGAATAGGTGGGGGTGGAGCAGAAGGGCGAGGTGAAGGAAGAAGCAGTAGAAGAAGAAGAAGAAGAAGAAGAAGAAGAAGAAGAAGAAGAAGATGAAGAAGAAGAAGAAGAGGAAGATGATGAAGAAGAAGAAGCAGAAGAAAAAGATAAAAGAGAAGCAAGAAAAATAAAGATAAACAATAAAATATTAAATAATGAAGTATTTCGAGAGAGAGAGAGAGAGAGAGAGAGAGAGAGAGAGAGAGAGAGAGAGAGAGAGAGAGAGAGAGAGAGAGAGAGAGAGAGAGAGAGAGAGAGAGAGAGAGAGAGAGAGAGAGAATGCGGTGAGTTATGAGAGACAGAGGAAAATGAGAGATGCGGGAGATAAGCAGAATGACGAGGACGCAGGATGAATGTTGATGACGCCCTCCCTCACACGCCCTGAAAGCAGACACCTGGAGCCAAGACGCGAAGGGAACGACAGAAAAATAATATAAATGTGAAAAAGTGAGCAAGAATATGGAGTAAGCGGACGATTGTGTTAAAAGTTCATAGTAAAAAGAGATGTATAGGAAAATGACCAAAGATGAGACACGAGAAAGATAGAAAATAATATAAAGGTGAAAAGGTGAGCAAGAATATGGTGTTAGAGGACGATGGTGTTAAAAGTTCACAATAAAATGAGATGTACAGGAAAATGATCAAAGAAGAGACACGAGAAAGGTAAAAAATAGTGAACATAAAGTAGAAAAATGAACTAAAATTTGGTGTAAACGGACGATGGTGTTAAAAGTTAATGATAAAAATAAATATATAAGAAATTGCTAAGAGTATGAACACGAAAAATAAAGAAAGAGGAAAAAAGAATGTTGAAAAGTAAAAAAAAAAAATATATAAGCTGTCAAAATTAAATAATAGACATGAATATAATCAAACAAGAGAAGAAACTAAAATAGTTAATGAACGAAGCGACTGAAAGAAGGAGTAAAAGAAAAATAGCAATAACTTTAATATTATACGATAGAAAATAATATTGACGCAGATAATACAAGACACCCACTTAAAATATATAAGAAAGAGTCATCAACAACGCAATCTAAGTGAAAAAAAAGATAGAAAAGTGGAGAGAAGATGAAAAATGAGGAAAACGATGATTAATGAAAACGAAGACAAAAATGATGAGTACTTTCTAAAAAAAGAATATATAGAAATTCAAAATACCATCTCTTATCAGCGCGTCAGCATCAGTATACAGGTCAGCGGAATTTGGGGTGACAGCTTAGAATGCATATGTACCGTTACGCAGAGTGGCAAACTCATTAAGCCCCATGAACAAAAAAATAATAATGTAAGAAAAGTATTATGATAATGTGATAATCAAGGTGCATTTTTTTACAACAAAGGAGACAGCTCAAGGACAACAATAAGAGTGTAAAAAAAAAAGCCCGCTACTCGCTGTTCCCACAAGACAAAAGTAAAGACTGGCCAAATGAGAGGTCAATTTCGGGTGGAGAGGTGTCTTGAAATGAATCTTAAATGAATATAAATAACAATTGCTGTGTGTGAGTGTACGTGTGTGTGTGTGTGTGTGTGTGTGTGTGTGTGTACCAAATATGCGTAGTACAGCACACACGCATTCGTAATTTCTCTTCCACGAGCCTCATAAAAATAATTAAGTGTTATATATCCAATTTTAATTACGACACAAAAGACAATGAAACAAAATGTGAAAAGAGACAAAACAAAGATGCAAGCAATATATAATTCCTTTGTTGTAGCTGTGAGTGTGTGTGTGTGTGTGTGTGTGTGTGTGTGTGTGTGTGTGTGTGTGTGTGTGTGTGTGTGTCACAAAATTTAAATAGAGAAACAGACGGTGGCACACACACACACACACACACACACACAGTCATTACTCAACCGGCGATCGATATGAATAACGCACGCCGCCGTAATAACTCTCTCATTGTGTTCAAATACCCAGACGAGAGTAGCAGGTCAGAGTTTCGAGGCGCCTCTTCCTGTATGCGACGAGGAGGAGGAGGAGGAGGAGGAGAACGAGGAGGAGGAGGGAGCAGGAAGCCAACCCACAGAAGGATGACGAAGACGAGGACGATGACTGAAGCAAGGACGAAGAGGAAGAGACAAGAAGGGAAGAAAATAAGGAAACATGTAAAGTAAAGGAAGTGTTTGATACAGGAAGCGGAGGAGGAGGAGGAGGAAAAAGAAAAAGAAGAGGAGGAATAAGAGGAGGCTGAGGAAGAGCAGGACGTTTGGTAACAGCAAACTGCATAAAACATGAAGTTGAGAGCTACCAAAAGGCTACGTAGTGAGAGAGAGAGAGAGAGAGAGAAAAAAAAAACATTATCTTTCCCTCTTCCATTCACTACACTTCCTATCCACTCCACTTACACCAACCTTTCCACTCTTATTCTGTCCTCCTCCTCCTCTTCCATCCTGCACTTTTTTCCTCACTCCCACTCTCACCATCCAACACTACCCCCCCCTCCACACACACACACACACACACACACACACGAGAAATATATATCCGGCCTTGACCGCACGATTATTGCGAGTAAGGAAAACAAAATATAAATAACTAACTACACATAAATAAATAAATTCTAATGTAAATATCAAAAGGAAATAATTCAATAAGTAAATAAAGATAAATAAACTGGTGATAAAAACTAATAACTATCATTGGGAAATTTAAAACATTATTCGCAGATGATAAATACATTCGAAATAAATATAAGTGTGCGAGGGAGTAACATTCCGAACAAGTATAAGGGAGGAGAAAAAGATAAGGAGGCGCGCATGAATGATAAATGGGAGAATAAACAGACACACACAGAGGAAAGATAAGAGAAAACATTTTACTTTTCCTCCGACGTAGAGCTGTGTGTGTGTGTGTGTGTGTGTGTGTGTGTGTGTGTGTGTGTGTGTGTGTGTGTGTGTGTGTGTGTGTGTGTCCTTTTCAGGCTGTGAATAGATGTGAATCTCAAAAGTTCCGTGTGTGTGGATTTATGAATGTGAAAGACGAGAACAAGTAAGGAAGGAGAGAAAGAGAGAGTCTGAGGAAGAGAGAGAGAGAGAAAGAAGGCGAGAAGAGATGAAATGAAGGACAAGTAAGAATGACAAACAAGAGAGTAAGGAGGAAGTAAAAAAAAATACGAAAGAGGGAAGAAAAGAGGATGGTGAAGTGGAGTGAAGGTTGGGATAGAAAATACAGTAGAGGGAATGCGGGTTAAAATGAAGGAAATGCAAATAAAACATGGATAAAAACGGAAAGAAAGAGGTAAAAGAGAACGAAGCAGAGATTTAAAGAACCGGAGGATGTGGCAGGGAGAGTGATGAAATATAGAGCAAACTAGAATATAATGGAAGCGAGGAAACGAGAAATGAAGAAAGGAGATACGTTAGAATAAATTAACAAACGTTGTAGGAAAGATGGTACGTATGGTATATTATTGAAACACAGAAGGGAAGAAATTGAAGGACTGGAGGGAAGGTTAAGTAATAGAGGAAAGTTCAAGGACTGGAGGAAAATTCAGACTAGAGGGAAATTCAAAGACTGGAAGGACAGCAGGTGGAGCAGGAAGAAAGAGGAAGAGATTGACATGACTGACAAGGGAAATTCTCGGCCACAAGGTCAGGGGGACAGAGAGGAAGACAAACACACACACACACACACACACACACACACACACACACACACACACACACACACACACACACACGTAGAAATATATACACATCAAAAGATATAGTTCAAACTCCGTAGGGTGTTATGCTACGTCACACACACACACACACACACACACACACACACACACACACACACACACACACACACACACACATGGGTGGCGAATGATCATGAGTGACACTTGTTCTATTCACTTTCATAATTCATCTCTCTCTCTCTCTCTCTCTCTCTCTCTCTCTCTCTCTCTCTCTCTCTCTCTCTCTCTCTCTCTCTCTCTCTCTCTCTCTCTCTCTCTCAGTAGGCCCGATTCAGCCGCATCGTCAGTTAGAAATAATTACAGGAAATACTAACCGGAACCTGCTCCAATATGCAAATTATACCGGTGTTCTCTCTCTCTCTCTCTCTCTCTCTCTCTCTCTCTCTCTCTCTCTCTCTCTCTCTCTCTCTCTCTCCTTTATTTTCGTATACAAAGGGCGCACAAGTATGCATTAGGAGACCACCATGGTGCTATTTGTGTGTGTGTGTGTGTGTGTGTCTGTGTGTGTGTGTGTGTGTGTGTGTGTGTGTGTTTACCAGATTCTTTACTTCTCTTCTTTCTCTTACTTTTTTTCGTTTTCAAGTATGTATAGTTGCGTCGCTTAATATATAACTGATTGTTCTTCTATTCCACATTATTTTTACGGTCTTCTCTAATTCTGTCTCTCTGCTTAACTATGCATTGTGTGTCTAATTCATCCTTCAGTCAAACACTTTTCTGTCTACCTTTTCTTTAATGTTTCTCTTCAACAAATGGATATCAATCACTCATAATTTATCGAGCTTCTCTCTCTCTCTCTCTCTCTCTCTCTCTCTCTCTCTCTCTCTCTCTCTCTCTCTCTCTCTCTCTCTCTCTCTCTCTCTCTCTCTCTCTGTTTTCTTTCTTTCTTTTTACATCTTACTAAGTGCAAATTAATACAGATATGCCTCTCTCTCTCTCTCTCTCTCTCTCTCTCTCTCTCTCTTTAACCCTTTCTTTGTCCCTTTCCCACCTCTCTCTCTCTCTCTCCCTCTCTCTCTCTTACTTCCTCTCTCTCCCCCTTCTACCTCCTTCCTCCTCTCCTACCCTTTCCCGACCCTCCCAGCCTCCCTACCCCTCTGATGCCCCATGAGAGAAAATGGGATACAGTCACTTTAACGGGTGACTCAAGAATTTCAGCCCTGTCTAACTGAGTCATTATCCACGCCCTTGGAGAGAGAGGTTACCAACGTGATCAGCATAAAAGCAGGTAAGGGAGGGCGAGTCTGAAGGGTAAGTGGACGAGTGTAAGGTGCGCGAGGGGGAGGAAATGAGCTGCTGCCTTTATAGCGGAGTTGATGACATACGTGGAATTACCTGCCTGCCCACCTTTAGTTTATGTTTTATTTTTGTTTTGTTTTTGGTGCCCTTGAGCTGCCTCCTTTGTTGTCTTGTGTAGTAACCAGCGTCCAGCGATTTTGTGTCAGTGTTCTCAGACGCTGCAACCTCTCCCATAAATCATTTCCAAAGACCGAAGTGGAGATCAATCAGGTTCTAGTTAGTGTTGTTTTAGGTTCATGGTACAGAAGAGGAGTCAAACTATCACGAGGGCTAAAAAAGTACTCATGGAAATGCCGACAACACCTACGAAGTCAGTGTACTCAGACGCTGCAGCCTCTTTCATAGATAATTTCCAGAGGCCGAAATGGAGATCAATCGGGTTCTAGCTAGTGTTGTTTTAGGTTCATGGTACAGAAGAGGGATCAAACTATCACATGGCCAAAAAAGTACCCATGGAAATGCCGACAACACCTACGAAAGCCTTGGGGGCCGAAATATTTAAGAATACGATCAGGGGAGTAGCGGGCTTTTTTTTTTATTATTATTGTTTCCTTTTTTTGTGCCCTTGAGCTGACTCCTTTGTTGTAAAAAAAAAAAAAAAAAAATTGGTGTCTTCATCTTGCATGTTCAAATATTATAGATCACGAAGCCTGTAATTCTGAAACACCTAAGTAAAAAGGAAAATAGGATCAAGGGAATAAAGAGGAGAATAAGTAACCAAATAAATAAGATTCGAGTAATTTAGAGGATTAAGCTAAAAAAATGAATCCGTGTGGGAGTTTAAAGACATTTTAGATATATACACCGAACATTTTGCCTGGGCTTTATAACGAAGAAGTGTAGCACAGCACGTACGAACACACTTAAAACATATTGTAGCACAGCCCGATAACACGCAATATTCACGACCCTTCCTTATCACCTGTTATCTCGCAGCTCCTATCACCTGACGTTATCTCACCCCATCACCAATTACACCCATCATCACCTCCTCCATCACCCCTCCTTCCTTCCTTAACGTCACATAGCTCATGCAGTTTTCCTTCAATTTCCTGCTCGTCGTATCTCTTCCTGTTATCTCCAAAACGCTCTGGTGCCTCCTATCGCCACTTCAATCTGCGTTCATTATCGTGCATCATCCGGCCGGCGCTTGCATCGTACGTCTATCATTATTGTCGAACGCTAATTATATCCCATACGAGGAGGAGGAGGAGGAGGAGGAGGAGGAGGACGAGGAGGAGGAAAAAGAGAAGGTGCAGGTGGGATATGGGTGAGGGGAGAGAGAGAGAGAGAGAGAGAGAGAGTATGGTAATGATGAAAGTAATTTAGTCGCCGGCAGGTGTGTGGTTATTACGCCCTCACCTTCCTTCCCGTGCAGGTGTCATTAGTGTCTGGTAGATCCCCCTCCTCCTCCTCCTCCTCCTCCTCCTCCTCCTCCTCCTCCTCTTCTTCCTCCTCATTTCTCCCCCTTCTCCTTTTTGTACATGTGTTATGGAGAGAGAGAGAGAGAGAGAGAGAGAGAGAGAGAGAGAGAGAGAGAGAGACTCAAATCTAATTATCAAAATGGTTTACGCTTCCTTCTATCATCGTTAAGCTCTACTCCCTCAATTAAACTGCATTTTTATTGTAATTGTTTTGTAGAATTTTCACCTATATATTTTCAAAAGTTCTATCGTTGAAATTATAGGAAGTTGTTAATTTTTACCCAAAAAATAAGTCCTTTAGGAAGTATGCGTTGGAAGGATTTATTGATATTTTCCTGCCTTCCATGTTTTTTTTATTTCCAAATTTTCATAATTTCATTTACCTGTTTTCTCTTCCTCCTCTTTCTGTTTCTGTAATGTCATCACCTTTATTCTTTTCTCCTCATTCCATTTTCATATCTCATCACATTTACTTATTATCTCTTTCTCTTTCCATTTCCATACATCATCAATTTTACTTGTTTTCTCTTTCTCTTTTTCATTTCCCTATATCATGACATTTACCTCTATTCTCTTCCTCCTTCTTTTATTTCCATATACCACATTCACAACTCTCTTCTTCCTCTTTTCATTTCCACATATCTTTATATTTCCTTCTTTATCCTTCCTCTTCCTTCTTTCATACGTCTCCCTTATTTCACATCACCCGTATCCATTTCATCATTTTTTCTTCCCTTTCATTCACTTCCATCTTCTTTCTTCCCTCCACGTCTCCCATTCTCCGTTCTTCCCATTGCGGTGGCCTCATTTTCATATTATCTTCCTTCTCCTTCCTTCCTCTCCCAACGACCGTCTCTTTGTCCTCTCTCCTTATCACAGTCCCTCCATCTTCATTTATTTTTCCCTCTACCTCCCTTCTTTTTCTTTCGTTTCTTTTCTTCTTTCAAATGGTTCCTCCCTTCTTACGTTCTTTACTATCCTTCTCTCTCTCTCTCTCTCTCTCTCTCTCTCTCTCTCTCTCTCTCGCTAAATTAGAAGGTGTTCAGCGTCGGGCAACGAAAATTATCCCTTCCTTGCGCAACAAATCCTACGAAGAAAGGCTTTCTACCCTTAACATGTTCTCTCTTGAGAAACGTCGCCTCCGAGGAAAACTGATCGAATGTTTTAAAATACTTAATGGTTTCACGAATGTAGACAGATCAACATTGTTTATGATCGATGACACTTTGCGCACGAGGAACAATGGCGTAAAACTCAGATGTAGACAAGTAAATTCAGACTGCACCAAATTTTTCTTCACCAACGTTGTAGTGCGAGAATGGAATAAGCTCCCATCATCAGTGGTCCAGTGTAACACGATTGACTCCTTCAAAAATAAGCTCGACCGTCACTTCCTTCAACTTAATATCAACTAGAGTAGAAATGCAACGTTTTGGAGTCTTCTGATTAATGTAAATCACTTAGGTTTAAGGACAGACCACCAAGTCTGGACCATGGGTCTGTCTAATGGTCTGATTTTCTATGTAAATCTATGTAAATCTCTCTCTCTCTCTCTCTCTCTCTCTCTCTCTCTCTCTCTCTCTCTCTCTCTCTCTCTCTCTCTCTCTCTCTCTCTCTCTCTCTCTCTCTCTATCTCTCTCTCTCTCTCTCTCTCTCTCTCTCTCTCTCTCTCTCTCTCTCTCTCGTAGAGAGAGAGAGAGAGAGAGAGAAAGAACCTCTGTCCTGTATCGTGATTTATTGACTCCACCCCCTATCCACTCCACATTCACAAATCTTCAACCCTACCCACTCCTCCTCCTCCTGCTCCTCCTCCTCTTCCTCCTCCTCCTCATTCTGACACAAACATTGACACACAAATACATACCCCACAAAAACCGTGCCCCCAACCAGTATGTCTGTCTGTCCTTAATTAAACCTAACGTAAAGTCAACCGGAGGAAACTCAACCACGGACAACCAACCAACACTCGGGCCAACACAAGAACGGCTCGACACTGCATTGGCGAAGGAGGAGGAGGAGGAGGAGGAGGAGGAGGAGGAGGTCTTGGGCGGCGATGAAGATGGTTTAGTTAATGAAGATATCGAGTTGCAATACGCTAGAGGGCTTTTTTTGTTATTTCTTTATTTATTTTTTGTCTGAGCTGCCTCTCTCATTATATAAAAGGAAAAGAAGGCAGGAGATTCTTTATATTTTGCGGTGCCGCTAGAAAGGCAAGAAATTCGTGAGGGATAAGAGATGAACGCTATTAACGTAAGTGTATCCTGTCCCATCGCCTCCATGCCATCGGTAACTCTATATTGGCGTGTACCACCTCCGTCCCTCCTCCGCACACGACCGCCACTGCCAGCAACGCTAATAACAGCAACCACAAGGGCAATCTAACCCTCTATCAAGAAAAAGGAGGAGGAGGAGGAGGAGGAGGAAGAGCAAGTGGGTCGGAGAGTAATGATATAATGGAAGAAAAAGGAAAGAAAAGTGGAGAATAAGGAGTTGAAGGTCGGGGAAAAGAAGAGAAAGAAAAGATGTAGAAGAAACTATAGACGGTAAAAGACGAGAGAAACTGGAAACTAGAAGACTTGAAAGAAGCTGGAGAGAGTAAAGGAGGCGAGGAAGAAGAGGAAGAACATGAGGAAGAAGAAGTAGATGAGGAAGAGGATAAAAAAAAACTATAGACGGTAAAAGACGAGAGAAACTGGAAACTAGAAGACTTGAAAGCAGCTGGAGAGAGTAAAGGAGGCGAGGAAGAAGAGGAAGAACATGAGGAAGAAGAAGTAGATGAGGGAGAGGATAAAGAACGCTACCTGCATGCGTTCCTCGAGTCCAAACAGGTAGCCATGACGTCGGGAAGTTCATCAACTGTCCAAAGATTTATGCGACAGAGAGGCAGATAGGGAGACAGGTGGACAGACAGACGAATATATAGACAGCCAGGAAGACAGCCAGACAGACAGACAAAGGCATACAGACAAAAACGTCAGTAGATAAATAGGATGATATGTAAATTGATCACCGATAGATAAGAAAAAAGATTGAGGATGAATATTAGATACGTAACACACACACACACACACATACACACACACACACACACACACACACCAAGGTCAACAAAACACAAAACAACATCGTAACAAACACACAATCGTTCCCACCATCATCCATCTCTTCTTCCTCCTCCTCCTCCTCCTTTTTCCTCTCCTTTAACCTCTTTAGTTTCCTCCAGATCATTTTCCTCCTCTCCACCTCCTCCCTATCTTCCATTCCTTTTATTTCTTAGTATTCCTTTTATTCTCTCTTTCTTCCTCCACTTCTATTTCCTCCCTTCTTCCTACTTCCCTAACCGCCTTCTTATGTATGGTCTTCCTCCCCCCCCCCCTCCTCCTCCTCCTCCTCCTCCCTTCACTTATGTAATTTTCGTAACAACAATCCGATGATCCAAAATCAGTAAGCGAAGCACAGAAAATCTCTCTCTCTCTCTCTCTCTCTCTCTCTCTCTCTCTCTCTCTCTCTCTCTCTCTCTCTCTCTCTCTCTCTCTCTCTCTCTCTCTCTCTCTCTCTCTCTCTCTCTCTCTCTCTCTCTCTCTTATATGGTAAAAAAAGTAAAAAAAAAAGAGTATGAATGAGAGTGCGGAGGAGGAATGAAGAAAAAAAGTGCTAGAAAGGAAAGAAGAAAGAAAGAAAGAAAAAATAAGCAATATAAAACTAAGCAAGTGCTGTGTGTGTGTGTGTGTGTGTGTGTGTGTGTGTGTGTGTGTGTGTGTGTGTGTGTGTGTGTGTGTGTGTGTTGCTACCCCTGTCACGCCTTAAGTCACGGTGGTTGGTGTTTTCCTTATGGACGTTGATAAGTCTTCCGTCAGTGTGTGCCTGGCGTTCAACCTCAAAAGGCCTCGGTGGCTTCAGAGACGGTGATGTGCTCCATTTTTTGGGTGGTACTGTCATGTCACTTCCATCGACCACACGAAGTTAGCACCACCACAATCACCATCATTATCCCCACCACAATCACCATCACCACTATCCCAGCCACAATCATCACCACCACCACCATCACAATCATCAACACTGTCCCCACTTCCATCGACCACACGAAGTTAGCACCACCACAATCACCACCATTATTCCCACCACAATCACCATCACCACTATCCCAGCCACAATCATCACCACCACCACCATCACAATCATCAACACTGTCCCCACTTCCATCGACCACACGAAGTTAGCACCACCACAATCACCACCATTATCCCCACCACAATCACCATCACCACTATCCCAGCCACAATCATCATCACCACCACAATCACCACCAGCGTCACCACTACCACTGCCACCACCATGAGATAAGAGTACACGTTTGTCATTTTGTCATCGAAAACCAAATAAACGTAATTGACACAAGATGATGAGAAGGAGGCAACAGGAAAAAAAGGAAAAAGAAAAACAGACAAATCCATAACGCATGAAAATAGTCGACAATCAATCTTACGTATTTAAGACATTTATCTGACATTTTGAAGACATTTACGAAAACACAAGAAAACATGAATAAAAACTAACCTGTCAATGCTAAGTCTTCAAAACTCAAGAAAACGAGGTTACGCAGAAAACATAGGAAAAAGAAGATAGCAGGGAGGAGGAGAAGGAGGAGGAGGGGGGGAGGTTTGGTTAGAAGACGGAATATAACGAGAAAATAGGAGATGAAGAAAATTATAAGAATCATACGCCATTTAGAGAAACTATGCCATGATTGGATGACGTCACGAGTGTACTGCCTCATGATTGGCGGCGGGGGCGGCGAGGAGGGGGGGGGAGTATATAAGGGGGTGAGGAGGGGGAGGAGGCTGTAATTTGTGGGCAGACACCATGACGTGCATTGTGTGGCCCTTGGCGGAGGCTGGGAGGCGAACGAGAGCTGGGGAAAGGGGCGGAGGGAACGGAGAAAGATGGAGGGAAAGCCTTGTGGAACGGAAGGGAAAGGAGGAGGGGCGGAGGAAAATGAAGGGAAAGGGTAGGGGGAGGAGGAGGGGGGCGGAAGAAGGCTGGTACGAAGGAAAAAAGGAGGGAGAGGGCAGAGGAGTGGAGGAACAATGAGTGACAGAAGTGGGTGATGTGAAAGTAGGAAAAAGGAAGGGAGGAGAAACTGTGGAAGATGGAGGGAAACGAGAGAATGAGAAAGATGGGAGGAAAAACCTATATAACGAATGAAGTAATGAAAGGAAAGGGTTGGATTAAGAAGGAATGGGAGGGACTGAGGAAGAAAATGGAAGGGAAAAGGTAGAAGTATACGGGTGGAAAGAAAGGAAGAAAGGGACAAAAAAAATGAGAATATTGTGTTAAATTGCTAATACTGATGGAATAGAGGATAGGAATGAGAGGGTGGAGAATCGACAGATAAAAAAAAAACATGGCGAGTAAAGAAATATTATAGAAATGGAAGGCAATAGGATGAAAAAGATGGAAGAGTGAGAAAGGATATGAAGCAAATAAAAGGAGGATTGACTGAACTGAAAACTGGATGATGAAGGAACAGGGAAATGAAGAGATGAATAGACAGATAAAGAGAGACAACGGTGAAGAAAAAAGGACAGAAGGATGGAGGGGGATGGAGGGATTGAAGGGAGCGTGAGTCAGGCAATTGAGAGATAGAGGAAAGGTGAATTACTCTGATGGATGAATGAAGAATGAGAGGTAAAGGGGAGGGAGGGAGCAGGGTGGTCGAGGGGGATATGAAGACCAAGACAAAAGGAGATGAAGGAGGGAGGGAAGGAAGGGAGAAGAAAGCCGATGGAGAAGGATTGCGAGTCATGGATTGGTGAGCGGAGGATAAATGGAGAGGCTGGAGGGAGGAGGCTGAATTCAGAGGCTGAGGGGAAACTGAGGAAAAGTGGATATGGAAACAACAACAACTACGACAACAACAACAACAACAACAAATACTACTACTACTACTACTACTACTACTACTACTACTACTACTACTACTACTACTATTACTACTACTACTACTACTACTACTACCACGAATAAAAATGAATATTGATGACAGTAATGATAATGGTAATGATACAAACAAACATACACAAATATATACGTATAATATTGTCCATTAAAAACAAAAGATAATTTCCTTGAGTGTACACGGGTCAGAATTCTGTTTGTCTGTTTGTGTGTGTGTCTGCCTGTCTGTCAGTCTGTCTGTCGGTCTTTCTGTCTGTCTGTCTGTCTGTCTCCTGACCCTTTACGTCGTCGTGTTCGCTCGTATGCACAAACTTAAGCCGCTTACACACACACACACACACACACACACACACACACACACACACACACACACACACACACACACACACACATGTCGTTTCTGTTGCTATTACATGTTTTATATTTTGTTCACCAAAGTCGTCTGCCGTATGTTTTTTTGTAGTTTCCCTCTTTTTCCACAAGCAATTCGAAAATGTTCTTCCATTCGTCTGGTTGGAGTGTATATATTTTTTTCAACATATTACCTGCATCCTTTTCTTTTTTGTCGTTGATTTTTTTTTTGCGGTTAATATACGAAAAGTAACGCATCTTTTTCCGTGCTATAAAAAAGGTGAAGCATAACTAATGAGGAGTAACGTTTTCTTTAACATCATTCTGCTTCTCTTATTATTCTTCGGGTAATGTTCCCCCGAGTTCCTTTCCCCCTCGAGGCGCGGCGGCAGTGTAAGGCGTTGTGGGTGTGTATCTCACGGGGTGTTTTGTGCAACGGTATTTTTCTCGGTAATTCAGTTTCTCTTAATTCATGGAACGGACTCCACTTACAACCCTCCTCCACTTCCTACCTCTCTTTAATCTTTTATGTAAACCACACACACACACACACACACACACACACACACACAGCGAGCGAAGGAAAATAAAAAGAAAAAACGAGACTTCCCAAGGCCTACTTAACGCTAAGAGGCCAACCACTGTCCCGTTTTCTGTTCACCACGCACGGATGACTCTTCTGGATGGAAAGGAAACACAAGCCTGCCTTCCCTCCTCCCCTTGGACCCTCCCGCCCTCCCCAGCCTCCTCCCGCGACCCTTCCCTCTCTCAATGATCCTCTCCAGCAGACTCTCGACCTCCCGAATGGCCGCCGTGAATGAGACACACAAGGAAAGATGCAGAATTACCGTCCTCCTTCCCTACTGGTCATTGGTCCCCGTGGCGCTGACCAATGGGTGGCTTGTGGAGGGCCGGCCTACGACTACTGATGCCTACCTGCCTACCTACCTGTCTACCCACGTCCCTGTTTGTTTACCTGTCTATCTGCCTCCCTTCTTGCTTGCCCTCCCGCCGGCGTTCATGATGGAGCGGGGACGGGCCTTGAGGAGCTAATGAAGTAATGGTGATGGAGTGGTGCTGGGTCTGAAAGCTGATGAGGACGAGAGGAAAAAGAGCAAGAGAAAGACATATGAGGTTAACATTGATAAGGATGATGGATATAGTGTATTGTTGATGTTGCTCATAAAATAAACCTCTGCAACAGGTTATTTAGATGACTGTTACGCGAACTAAGACTGTAGCTCCATTTGGTGTTACTATTACTATATAATCTATATTACTACTACTACTACTACTACTATTACTGACACTGCTACTACTACTACTGATACTACTACTACAACTTCCGCTACTACTACTACTACTACTACTACTACTACTACTACTACTACTACTGCTACTACTACTACTACTACTACTACTACTAATAATAATAATAATAAAAGTAATAATAATAATAGTAACAATAATAAGAAAGAATAATGTCGTAAAACCCCAAAGGTAAAAATAATAAATCAACTAATAAATATAAATAATGAACCATCAAAAACAAAACAAAAAAGTCGAAACAAATATAAATAAATGCTCAAATAAAAAGAAAAGAAAATCGTGAGCACTCAACTGTAAACATGACCACTGAATTTATAGACAGGCAGAAAAAAAAAAATCAACCACCACAAGTATGAATTAAAAATCCACTCACTCTCTCTCTCTCTCTCTCTCTCTCTCTCTCTCTCTCTCTCTCTCTCTCTCTCTCTCTGTGGGGATTATCGGGAGGCCTTTCGCATTCTCAGTCAATTTAGCGTCACTTAGCCAATTACGCCCAAGTACCGTCTGTTTGGGCCAGGCCGCAGTAATCACGGCTTTATCACCGCGCTGGCCGGGGCTCGTTTGTCAATATGCGCGCTCCGTCACAACCCGCCCGAGGAGGAGGTGGAGGAGCAGGGGGTAGTGGGTAGGTGGGGGCGGTGGTGGTGATGGTGGTGAAGGGATTTGGATGTGATTGTGATAGAGAGGAAGAGTTTTAGTTTGTTGTGGGGAAGAGTAAGGGGACGAGGAGGAGGAGAGAGAAGAGGAGGAGGAAGAACGGGGATTTGGAAGTGTTTGTAATGGATAGGAGGGGCTGGTGTTTGTTGTGGGGAAGAGTGAAGAGAGAGATAAGGAAACGTAGGAGTAGGAGGAGGAGGAGGAGGAGGAGGAAGAGGGATTTCGAAGTGGTTGTGATAGAGATGCTGGAGGTTGTTGTAGGAAAGCGGTAAAAAGAAAGAAAAGTAAGAGGAAGAGATGGAATAGGAGGAGGAGGAGGAGGAGAAGAACAACGAGAAAACAGAAAAAAAGTGGAAGATATAAAAAAAATTAAATATGAATGTGCGTGTGTGACAAACAGATAAAACTAACCGATAGATAAGTAAAAGAACAGACAGACATAGATAGATAGATACATATTGACATCGAACCAAACAAACAAAAGAACAGAGGGAGGAAAACACACGCACGCACACACACAAAAAAAAAACCATACGCCAGAAATTTAATAACAATCAATATAAACCGCAAAGACTCTACGAAAAAAAAAAACATGTCTTTCTTTTTGTATATAGACGTGCTTCACTAGCTGGGCCATTATCTCCTCCTCCTCCTCCTCCTCATCCTTCTCCTCCTCCGCCTCCAACTCTTTCTCCTCCTGCCTCTCGTCCTCCTCGCCTTCCTCTCTATTGAATTACAACACTTGCGAGAGGCCAGGTTGTCCCCATGCAGTTCGACCCTCGTAAAAAGTCCCCAAATGCTGCAATAGGAAAGAAGGAAGAGGAGGAGGAGGAGGAGGAAGAGGAGGAGGAGGAGGAGGAGGAGGAGGAGGAGGAGGAGGAGGAGGAGGAGGAGGAGGAGGTAGATGTGGCGACTTGAAGTATCTTGAGGATCATTGCAGTGGGTTGTCTCTTGTCTCTCTCTCTTTTCTCCTTTCCATGACTTTATCCTTCTTCCTCCTCCTCCCCTCCTTCTCCTCCTCCTCTAACAATCCGATGTAGATGATTATGAGATGATGCTGAGTTCAGGGAAATTCTTAGGTAAAAGGAGGAGGAGGAGGAGGATAAGGAGGAGGCATGCTTGTAGGACCTCGCTCAGCCTTACCACCAGATTATCTCCCCAGGAAAGAGGAATAAAAAGGAAGAATGCGTAGAGGAGGTTTTCAAAAAATGTATATTGGTGGTGATGGTGCTGTGTGCGTGTGTGTGTGTGTGTGTGTGTGTGTGTGTGTGTTTTATGTAAATTATATCGCCTCGTTTTTATTACTCGTTTCATTGTCGGGATGCCTTTTTTTTTTTTTGCTTTTTTTTACGATTTCACTTAATGGGATGACTCTCTCTCTCTCTCTCTCTCTCTCTCTCTCTCTCTCTCTCTCTCTCTCTCTCTCTCTCTCTCTCTCTCTCTCTCTCTCTCTCTCTCTCTCTCTCTCTCTCTCTCTCTCTCTCTCTCTCCCACCACAGCCTGTTGACACTTGCGACTTGATCTAAGAGGATTAAAACTTCCCCCACTTTACCTCTCTCTCTCTCTCTCTCTCTCTCTCTCTCTCTCTCTCTCTCTCTCTCTCTCTCTCTCTCCTCTCTCTCTCTCTCTCTCTCTCTCTCTCTCCTCTCTCCTCTCTCCTCTCCCTCCTGCATCGTCCTCCTCCTCTTCCTCCTTCCCCTTTCCTCTTCTTACCCTCCCATCCTCTTCGTCCTCCGACTCCTCCCATCCATTCTGTTCCCTCCCATTAACATTACATCCATGAGCCAGCATGACCCGAGGGATCCAAGACCTTAACAAAATTGAATGCTTTGCCGAGGCCTCAGAGTCCCCTGTTTGGCCCGCGTCGGAAACTCAAATATATAAAGAAAGATTTACTGGCGATGTCATGTCGTGGTGGTGGTGGTGGTGGTGGTGGTATCTCCTCCTCCTCCTCCTCCTCTTCTTACTCTTACTCTTCCTTCTTTTTCTCCCTATAACCCTTGTCCTCCTCCTATTCCCTCTTATCTTCGTCTTCCTCTTTATCATTTGTGACCTCTTCCTCTCACTCTTACTCTTTCTCATCCTCTTACTCCTCCTCTTCCTCCTCCTTTTCCTCCCTCTGATCCTTGTCCTCTTCCTCTTCCCTCTGATCCTCCTCCTCTTTATCATTTGTGTCTTCCTCCTCCTTTTACTTTAACTCTTTCTCCTCCTCTTACTCCTACTCTTCCTCCTCCTTCTCTTTCCTCTGATCCTTGTCCTCTTCCTCTTCCCTCTGATCCTTCTCCTCTTTATCATTTGTGTCTTCCTCCTCCTTTTACTTTAACTCTTTCTCCTCCTCCTCTTACTCTTCCTCCTCCTTTTCCTCCCTCTGATCCTTATCCTCTTCCTCTTCCCTCTGATCATCCTCCTCTTTATCATTTGTCTTCCTCCTCCTTTTACTTTAACTCTTTCTCCTCCTCTTCCTCTTCCTCTTCCTCCTCCTTTTCCTCCCTCTGATCCTTGTCCTCCTTTTCTTTCCTCTGATCCTCGTCCTCTTTATAATTTGTGTCCTCCTTTTCCTCATCCCCATCCCCTTGCTCCCTTTCCTTTTGATCCTTGTCCTCTTCCTCCTCTTTCTCTTTCTTCCAATCCTTGTCCAACTCTCCTTCCCTCTTATCCTTGTCCTCATTATTATTTGTGTTGTCTTCTTCCTCATCCTCATTCCCTTGCTCCGTTTCACTCTGGCCCTTGTCCTTCTCCTCCTCTCTCTTTCTTCTAATCATTGTCCTCCTCTTACTCTTTTTTTTTTTTTGTTCTCGTTTTCTTTCTCCTCACCACCTTTCTCCTTATTATTTATTTTTCCTCTAATCATTATTCTTTTTCTTTCTCTATTTCGCCTCGTTTACCATTTTTGCATCTCAGTCTTTCTTTTGTGTTCTTTTTTCTTTCCTCTGATTTCACGCATAACTCTTTACAGCTGCTTCTTATCATTGCTTTTCTATCTCTCAACACTTCATTTTGTCTCATCGGTCTTATATCTTCAATGCATCAACGTTTTTTCTTCTCCCTCTTCAGAGTTATTGTACATGAAGAAACAAACCCACCAAGTTATGCGATTATTCAATGATATTATGTTCCTTGAGATCAAAGAAATTCCTCCGCCTTTTCCTTGTTTTAGGGTGGGAGAGAGGAAGAGAAGGAAGAACAGGGGGTGAGAGAAGAGTGGAAGAGGGAGGGAGGAGATAGAATGAGGGAAGATAAATGGGGAGGGCAGGGGAAGGAGAGTAGAAGGGAGTGGAGAAAAGGAGAGAGAAGGAGGGAGTAAAGGAGAGAATGGAGAGAGGGAGGAGTGAAGGAGAGGAGTGATGTAAGGTGGGGGTGAAAGAGGGAGGATAAAAGGGGAGGAAGGGAAGAAAGAGTTAGAGAAGGGGAGGGAAGGAAGAGAGGGAGGGAGTAAAGAAAGGAGAAGAGGAAAGGAGAGGAAAGGAGAGAAGAAAAAGGAGGAAAGAGGGAAGGAGAGGAAGAAGAGTGTCGGAGAGAGATGACGGAGGAAGAGAGGGAAGGAGAGGTGGAGAGGGAGAATGGAGGAGAGGAGAGGAGAAGTATGAAGAGAATAGTAATACACACACACACACACACACACACACACACACACACACACACACACACACACACACGTACATGAGGAGATGCATATGCCCAGTCATAATGCACACATACATTTATTATTCATGTGCACACAAACAAACAACTGTCCATCGTTTTTTATCTATCTTTACGTCTGTTTGTGTCTGTCTGTCTGTCTGTCAACGATAAACAATACACTGTTCTTAAGCACACGCAATCAGTCAGTCAGTCAGTCAGTCAATCAGTCAGTCATTCTCTCTCTCTCTCTCTCTCTCTCTCTCTCTCTCTCTCTCTCTCTCTCTCTCTCTCTCTCTCTCTCTCTCTCTCTCTCTCATCTCTCTATTCTCACGTCATCAAACCTCAGCACACCTTCGTTCATTTGCCGTTCACCTGTGCGTTGAGGTGTCGTGGCCTCGTTAGTGGTCGTAGACATGATCGTTAGGGGCAGGAAGCAGGCCGGCCACCAGGTGTCGTTAGCCGTGATTTACTACGATTCCCACGTCCTAACGATAGCCAGGTATGTAGCGCAGGTAAGGGTTCTCATTATTACTGTTGGTGTTGTTACTGTTGTTTGATATACGTACTTGATAGGCTCACGGATTTATTGTTTTCTCTCTCTCTCCTTTTAATTCTCCTGTCACGACCCTAGACTTTTACTTTACTATTTTGCTTTTTACATTCGAGCATTCATCCTCAGTCAACCATGAAGCCATAAACTCCTAGAGGAAAGATTGTGTGTCGGCAGTCAGTCAGTCAGCGCTAGGCTCTCAGTAGGTCGGTCAGTCAGGTCAGTCAGTCAATTCAGCCGATCGGCCCCTCAGTATGTCAGTCAGTCGGTTAGCTCTTCACAGGGAGGAGAAGGAAGAGGGGTGGAGATGAGACATGGCGAACAAGAATAACAAGTGGTACGAGAGATTGGTAAATTCGAATAAACACAATACAAACAGAAAATGGGAGTGTTAAAGAAAAAAATGTACGCGTGCTTGAACAGACGGCAAGAAATAAATAAAGGAAAATTCGCCATGAGAAAAATAAGAAAAACAAACACAAGAATAAAGGAATAAGGAATAACAAAATAGGGAAAAAAGAAAATAAACAGGAAATAAGGAAGAGAAATATAAAAAAAAATGCTTGAATAGATGAAAAAAACACAAGGATAAGAAAAGAAAGAAGTAAAGTGGGATAAACAAGAGAAGAAGGAGGAGGAGGAGGAAAGTATGCAAGATTAAGCAACAGAGGAGGAGGAGGAGGAGAAGGAAGGGGAGAAGAGGATGAGGCAAGAGGATAGAGATAGAGATAGATGAACCACAGAGGAGATGAAGGACAGACGGAAGGGAAGGGAAGGCCACAGGTATGCCAGATGAAGGGGTGGGAATGAGTCTGTGAAGGGGGGAAGGGGCGGAGGGGGAAGGGAGGGATTACGTGAGGGAGAGAGGGGGAGAAGAAGGGGAGGGAGGCAGAGGAGGTGGAGAGGAGATAGAGAGGTGAGGAAGGAGGGTTGGGAAAGGAGAGAGAGAGAGAGAGAGAGAGAGAAAATAGACTATAAACAGACAGGCAACGATAGATAAATTTTCTCTTTTTTTCTTTGGTACTTTTTCTTCACTTCCCTTTTCTATCACTTTTCACTGCCTCTTTTCCTTCCTTTTACACCTATTTTCCTTCATTCCCTCCCTTATTTATCATTTTTTCTCCCTTTTTCTTCTCTTCCCTCTTCATTTTTCATCCCTATGTGCCCTGGTTTCTCCCCCTTCCTCTCTGCATGTTTTCACTCCTCCCCTCCATCTGTCATCCCCTCCTTCACTCCTTCCCTCGTTTTCTTATGCTTCAGTTTCCCTCCATGCCTACCCTCTCATTCTCAACCCTCCTCTTCTCTCTCTCCTCCCTCCCCATCTTTCTCAATACAAGGATTCATCGGGGTTTGTTTTCACCATCAACATCACACCGCCAGCATAACCTCCCTCTCTCTCCTCCCTCCTTTTCTCCCTCTCTCTATCCTTCCTCTTTTTCCGTCTCTCTTAACTTTTACTTCGTGATGAGTGAAGCTGAGGGTGGAAGAAAGATTAGGGCAGGTGGAGGTACAGGTGGAGGTGGAGGAAAGTTTAACTAACCTCTTTTTTCCTCTCGTTTTCTCATTCTAATATACATTCATTTTTCAGTCCCTCTCTCTACCCTCTCTCCATTCTCCTCTTTCCCCTCTCACCCCATGTCGACCATCTATCTATCTATCTATCAATCTATTTTTTTCATCCCCTCTCCCTTACCTTTATTCCATTTTTTTCTTTCCATCATTTTCTGTTTTCTTTCTACATCTCTCCCTCCTTTCGTTTTCCTTTGCAGTCGATGTTAAAATTATCCAACCTCCTCCTCCTCCTCCTCCTCCTTTCCTCCTCCTCTTCCTCTCATTATTAGAGTTAATGGTGTAATTATTTCACGGGCACCTCAACGGAAACATCCATGCTAGGCGCTAACCCCCCCCCCCTCTCTCTCTCTCTCTCTCTCTCTCTCTCTCTCTCTCTCTCGTGGAAGTTATTACACAATTTGCTACTCGAGAGAGAGAGAGAGATATGACATTCGAAAGCTAGTTTTAATATGCTTGTTTTATTTTAGGATAGTTTCTTGCTTGTAGGGAAAACAAACTTGGAAGAAAAAAAAGTATAAAGACGAACGAGAGATGTATAGGCAAATCTGATTAGACATTATAAAGCAAAAAAAAAAAAAGATTATCGAGGAGGTAACAAGACTTGACAGGAGGAAGAGATAAGGAAAGAGGAAGAGGAGGAGATAGGACAGGAGAGAAGAGGGAAACCAGCAGATAGGAACGCTAGTTTGGGTGTGAGGGAGAAAGGGAGAGAGGAAGGGAAGAGAGGGAGGAAAGAAAGATATCTGGAGGCATGGATGGAAGGAGTAGGGAAGAGGAGACGGAGAGAAGTGCCTAAGGAAAATATAGAGGAGAGAATATGTATAGAAGTGAAGGAAAAGAATGAAAAATAGCAGATAGGAGGAAGATGTGAAAAAAAGGAAGGAGGTAAGGAAAAAGAGAGAAATTGACTAAGAAAACACAAGGTAGGAAATAGTAAGAATAGAAGAAATGGGAATAAAACGGTAGAAAATAGAAAGGAGGGTCAGAAAAAGAGAGAAAGAGAACCAAAGCAAAGAGTAGAGACGAGAAATAGAGATAAAGGATAAAAAAAAAATAAGGTATACGAAAAGGAAGGAGACGGAGAGAAAAAAAAACATGAAGGGGTGACAGTTGGGAAATGAAGGGACCAAGAAAGAGAAAGGGAGGAGGAGGAGGAGGAACTGCGTTGATGGAGGGATAAAGGGAAGTAAAGGGAGGGGGAGGGAATGATGGAGGGAGCAGAGGAGGGTTGACCACTACCATACACTGGGCCATTACGCCGTCAGCTAATGAGAATGGGAAGCATATTACATACTTACTCTGGTCATGGATGGGGAACGAAAAGCAGCAGGAGGAGGAGATGGAGGAAGAGGGGGAGGAAGAGGGGGAAGAAGAGGGGGAAGCGGAGGGTCAGGAAAATGAGAGAGGGATGAATGGAGTATAGGACAACAAAAAATCGGTGGCGAGAAATGAGAAGATGAAAAGATAAGAAAAGAAGTGAAAATAATAGAGGAGAAGGAGGCGGAAATGGAAATGGTAAAGACGAGGAGAAGGAGGAGGAGGTGGGAATGTTAGAGACGAGGAGGAGGAGGAGGAGGACGAGGATTGAAATGTAGGGTAGGAAAAGGAAAAGAAGATGACCTGAAATGAAGAAACAAGAAGAAATAAGGAAAAAAAGTAAAGAAAACGATAAAAATGAAGAGAGATGAAGAGTATGAAAGAGGAGACTGAGTAAGTAGATAAGCAAAGGCAGAAGAGAGGAGGGATAAAATGTGTGATAATAATGGAAAATAAGAAATAGGGAAATAAATGGAAAACTAAAAGAAAATGGAAGGAGATGAAGGAAGCAAAATTATCAAGGAATAGAAATAAAGGGAGGTAAAGAAAAGCCAAGACAATACGAAAGAGAGATAGAGGAAAAGGGAATGATTGCAGGGGGAATGTATAACAGGTTTAGGAAATGTAGAAGGATGAAAAAAAACTAAGACGGAAGGTGATGATGGGAGAGGAAGAGAGAAAAAGGGGGAGGAAGAAATTGCAGGAGCAGGTGGAAGGGGAGATGATGGGGAACAGGGAGAGGGAGAAAAAACAGGGAGGGGAGAAGAGGGAGAAAGGAGAGGAAGGATAAACGATTAGATAGAGGATAGGAGGACATATGGAAGCCAGGGAGGGAAAGGATATGGGAGAGGAAGGACGGAAGGAACGATAGGGAGGCAGGAGAGAAAGGGGAGATAGAGAGGTAGGGAAGGGAGGGGAGAGGAGAGAAGGGGAGGGGAGAAACACAAATGGCTTTCGAACGTATACTTATCATTATTATCATCATTATTATTGTTTTACCACTTAGCACTGTTCTCTTGTTTTTTACTTCAGTCAGACCTGATGAACGTGTACATTTTATGGCTCTTTAATGGACCAGTTTACCTTCACATTTATTGTCCGCTTTTCCTCAACACCTTTGATGCCTTTGATACCTGGAGTGTATTTTCTATTTATTTGCTGGCACTTCTCATATTGTGTTTTCCTCTTATCTATGTTTTATCTTTCCCCGAGTGCATTTGAATCTACGTCTCTGCTCAACGTCATAATGTATTTTCCTCTTATCTATGTTTTATTATTTTTCCGAGTGCATTTGAATCTACGCCTCTGCTCAGTGGGTGTTACAAGTGTTTTCTCTACAGCGGGATTGATGTCAGCCGAGGGAAGACAGAACTAAGAGGTATCTTAGGCTCTCGCATAGATGACAAAAAACGTACAGCATTGAGGCCCATTTCCTTTATGCTGTACAAAGAAGAGATCTTGCTATTGGAAACTGAAAAACGAGCTACAAATCTCTCTATATCTATCTGTCTACCTATCTATATGTCTGTCAATCTATCTCCAAATATCTTTTCCTCTATGTCTTTCCTTCATCACTCTTGACCTCACCCTAACGCAAGACACAAACGCCCACGGACAAGACTCACCACAGCACTGCACCACACCACCACTAACGCACGTATACTATGCATTTATGTTTATCTATCTACCTATCGCTTTTTGTATCCATTAAACCATTTGCAAGTGATTTCTTTTTGATGCACGTTTTACAAGTTAATATTAAATACGGATGAAAGTAAAAGGAAAAAAAACAGAGAGAAATGCGTGAAACATGTCAGTAGTAGGCTTCATGGGCACCCATTTGCATACAAGTTTTTTCTCTCTCTCTTTCTCTACCACTGAGTCCATACACCTGCTCAGCCTATACCGCTCTGCTCACCTGCCTCCTCCTTCTTACTTCCCTCCTATCTTTCCTTATCCAGCAGTCTCCTATCTTCTATACGTTTGGACTTGCTGCCTAGATTTCTCTTACTTCATAAATCTATAGACCTACCAACCAATTTGCTCTCTATCTCATTAAAAGCTTTCCATTTCCCTCTACCTCTCTCTTTCCTTACCTACCTACTAAATACGCCCATCTTTCCTCCCATATTCTTTTCCTCCTCCTCTTTCCTTCCTTCACATAAGTTCTTCCTCTTCCTTCCTTCCTTCGTTTCTTCCATCTTTTACCTACCCTCTTATCTGCGACCCTATACCCGTTTACTTCGTGTCCTCCTCCTCCTCCTCCTCCTCCTCCTCCTCCTCCTCCTCCTCCTTTTCTTACTCTCTCTCACCCTCACATCATTATTATTCCTCAAGCATTGCTCTTAATCTGCATATTCACACGATTTGCCTACAAGTATAAAGTCCTTTTTTTTTCTCTGTATCCTTTAAGTTTTTTTTTTTCGTTATTTTTTTTTTTTCGTTATTTGCACCTTCCTTTTTTTTTCTTCTTCTTTTAAAGCGTTTGGAATGCGTGAGAGAGATTCTGTGGGGATGTTTCTTTCTAACTAGTTATTTGTATGTATTCTGGAGGTCTGGTTGGGTGTTATTCCCCTTTTTTTCTTTCCTTTATTTACTCTGTTATTGATTTATATCGCTTAGACTACTAGCACACGATTTTGTTCTTCAGATTTCGGTGAGTTTCATGGCTTCTCCCTTCTAACGCAATCTATCTATCTATTCCTCTATCTCTGCCTACCTATTACTCTTTATCTGTCTATCTGTTCGTCTATCTATCAAACCGTTCTTTCTCTACACAAATATATATATATATAACACAACTCCAGAACACAATCTTAGCATCCCATTACGAATCACTTCCACCAACACCACTGTAGCCACCTGCCTCGCCCTGGGAACGAGACTCCAAAGGGAACACACTAAGGGGCTGTACGAGGGCGGGAAGGCGAGTAGGGAGGGGCAGCAGGGCGAGGGGTAAGAAGAGGGACACCAGCCAGCCAGTTCGCTCAGTCAGTCAGTCTCATTTGAATATCCGTAGGCCGGTGACTGGCGAGAAATGAGGAAATTAATCGAGGTTATGTGAGTGTAAGGGCGGCAAAAAAATGTTTCACAGGCGGAAGAATAAAGGAAGGAAGGAAGGAAGCGAGGGAGGGAGGGGGGGAGGGAGGGAGGAAGCGGTGAGGGCAGTGTGAAAAAATTAGTTTGCATACGGGCTTGGGCCTATAGGTGCTTGTGTGTGTGTGTGTGTGTGTGTGTGTGTGTGTGTGTGGTTTCTTAAATAGGTGATGTGAGGGAAAATATTGAAATTGAGAAATGAAGATGACGTGTAGGAGGAAGAGTGGAAGGAGGAGGAGGACGAGGACGAGAATATAGAAGAAGAAGGAAAATGGCAAAGGAGGAAAATTAGATGGTAGATAAAAGGTGATAACAATAAAGCTATAATGAGAGAGAGAGAGAGAGAGAGATTGAATCCTGTAGTAAAAAAATAAGAGTGAAAGATAAAACCAAAACCAACGAGAGATATGAAGACCTTCAAGAAACAGTACAAGAGGCCAAGTCAGGAAGAAAGACAAGTGGGAAAACAGGGAAGGAAGGAAGAAATGATATAAGTGAAAAAAGAACTAATGAAGGATATGAAAATAAGGCGAGAGATAACGTAGTGTGTCCTTCAGTATTTAAAGCATGTGTGTGTGTGTGTGTGTGTGTGTGTGTGTGAGGTGGGAGGAGATCGCTTATGTGAACCGTGTAAAGAAATATCGAAATCATCGCTCCCCTTTCTCCTCCTCCTCATGTAAGTCACCTGTCCTTTCTCTCTTTCTCTCATTCTCTGTCAATGTTAGAGGAAAACACGACCCCAAAATGTTCTTCTGTCTCAATTACAAACAAAATTTCCGAACATAAAAATGCTGAAGCCAGAGAACACACACACAAACACACACACACACACACACACACACACACACACACACACACACGTAGGGGTTCATTTGAATACTGGGATGATGGTGGTGGTGGAGGAGGAGGAGGAGAGGGACAGGGTGGAGGAGGGAGAGAGTAGGAATGAAGAAGGGTGGGTAAAGGGGCTGGGAGGGAGGGAGCGGTGGGAGGAAGAAGAGGTAGGAAAGGGTAGATTGAGGGAGAGGCAGGAGGGAAGGGAGGGAGGGAGGGAGGGAGAGAGGGAGAACTGGAGGTGCATGCAAATAGGGTGACCATCTCGTCTGGCCAAAGCCGTCCCAAGAAGCAGAACAAAAACGTGTATTCTCTCTCTCTCTCTCTCTCTCTCTCTCTCTCTCTCTCTCTCTCTGCCTCCTCCTCCTTCTCCTCCTCTCCCAAGCCACCTTATCTTTCTTCTCTCCACGTAGAGGGAAAGGTATGCAAAGTACTTAGGCAGGAAGACCGGTGTGAGATAGGTAGAGAAGGAGGAGGAGGAGGAGGAGTGCAGAATGAAGGGAGACTTGGGTGAAGGAAGAGGAAGGAAGCGGGGATGCCTGGAAGAGGAGAGAGAGAGAGAGAGAGAGAGAGAAGACGGATGTACAGCACAGTCAAACCTTCGTGTTGAGAGCCGACCAGAGGGTGTGATGGCATGAAGTTATCGCACCCTTTCTAAATAGCCAGGCTAGTTTTGTCGATGGGTACGTGAGGTCCGTGAAATAGGTACCCCGAGTCCGTAAATAGGTTCGCAGTCCCTTATCACGGGCGGGTAAGTGTGTGCGGAGGTGTGCATGATGGCAGGTAACAGGGGTGAGGAGGAGAGGAAGATGATAACTATGGCATATAAAAAAAAGAGAAAAATGATAAAACGCCCATTTCCTCCTTGGCTGAACATGGTTATTTTTCCCTTCCCCCGATCCGTGTGCGTGTGTGTGTGTGTGTGTGTGTGTGTGTGTGTGTGTGTGTGTGTGTGTGTGAACAGAGGATTTGATTATAGCGTAGTTGTACTCGTAATAGTCGTATCAGCATTGTAGTAGTAGTAGTAGTGGTGGTGGTGGTGGTGGTGGAACAGTTAATTGTAGTAGGAATGGTAGTAGTAGTGGAGTTGTTGGGTGGTGGTGATGGAGGTGGTGCTGGTGGTGGTGGTGGTGATGATGATGATGGTGGCGGTGGTGGTGTCGGTAGCTCAGGTTCGTCCAGTCACAATCCAACTCTCCTTGCAAGGCATCCAATCCTCTCTTAGTTTTTATCGACAGTGCCTTCAGATTATAGCCGCAGATTATAGGTTCCTAGCCGCCCGCGTGCCTCCCTCGCCTCCTCATAAAACACTCTCATCACGCAGGTATGCTCAAGTGAACGTCTTTTTCTTCACAATTTATATACAACGATCGTAAATTCACTTTTTCTCCTCTTTCTCCCGTCTCATAAACTCCATTCCAAGTCATTAGTTTTTTTTTCTAGTTCCCCAGTAATGAAGTTATTGCAGGAATGAGGTGCCCCTTGTAGAAAAAGAGAGCCGGGACCAGTTTTACAAGGTTATACGAATATTCTCTATCTCAATAATATATATGTTTATCCATTTATATATATCTATCTACTTATCTATCTATCGTTAATTGGAAGTAGTAGAGTTTTAGAATATTTTTAGCTATGTTACGTCCTAATTGATTTCTACAGCTCTCCGAACTATTTATACGAGATGTTGCTTAATTTAACAGTGAAATTATGAGGAAACTCTTTTAAGGTTTCAGTAAATCAATCTGTTTTATGTCACATCTTTCAATTATGCCTATCGACTTATTTATATTCTACTTCAAAAAGACAAAAGGTTAGTTAGGCATGATCTACTCTTCGTGAAACCATGCAACGAATTCTAAGTCAACTCCATAAGATTATCTCAAATATCTGCTGACGTTTTGGGTTCAATTACTTTTTTCTGCAACTGACGTCAAACTTACAGGTTCTTGTGGCGTTAGATCGTGGGTTTATGGTCAGGGATTGGATAGGAATGCGTATGGTACTGTTATTTACTTCTAAACTTCCCTATTCATCTTTTTTCTGGATATTATGATGATACCCATGATGTTACTGAAGACCTCGGTGGTGTTGGTGGAAAAAGAAAAGAAGGGGGAAGAGGAGGAGGAAGAGGAAGAGAAGGAGAAGAAGGCGGAGGAGGAAGAGAAGGAGAAGAAGGCGGAGGAGGAAGAGGAGCTGGTCTTGGTGGAAAATGTGGTTATGAAGGTAAGGGTAGCTTTGGTGTTGGCTGTAGCTGTGGTAGTTGTGGTGGTGATGGTTGTGGTGGAAGTAGTAATAGTGACAAAGGTGGTGTTGGGTTGTTTTTAAATTGGTAATCGTAATAAAGAGTTAAGAATGGAATGAGAATAAGGGAGGGATGTAAAAGGAGGATACGAAGGGGTGAGTCGTGGTGAGGCAGGGAGGGAAGAGGAAGGAGGGAGGCAGGTAGATAAGGGTGAAGGCGGGCGGGAAAGGAGGGAAGGACGGAGGGAAATATAATACAACGTGAAAGATACGATGGAAAAGAAAACCCAACCCAGATCGGAACCCTTACCAACCCTTTCGCCCTTCCTTCCTCACGCCTTCCTTCCTTCCCTCCTCCACCTTCCATCTCCCTCTCTCCTTAGTTCGTTCCTTTCTCCGGCTTTCTTTCTTAGCTGGACCTTACACCAACCACCACCACCACCACCACGACCAGCAATACCACCTCTCTATACTCCTTTAAGGTTGAACTCTAACCCTCACTTGTGGCTTTTCTTCATTACAAACTTTTCTCTTTTTATATAAACTAAAGCAACGAGGAAAAATTGTCAACCGGATATGTAAAATTTCAGTCTAGGAGTAAGTATTATATTATGTAAGTTGACAAGTCACGTATCTCTTTCCACCTCAAACCACTGTCCCTTTTTTTGTCATTTTCCTCCTCGTCCTTTCCTCCTCCGTCCCACCTCTTCCTCTTTTCTATACAATCCTCACCACTCGTCTCCTCTCCCTCCTCTACTCCCTTCCTCCGCCTTACTCCACCTTCCACCTTTTCATTTCTATACCTCCACCACTCGCCTCCTCTCCCTCCTCCTCCCCTGAATGCCTTCTGTCCCGCCCAACCCCTTCCGTCCAGCCAACTGTCCAGGTGACGAGGAAGCGGAGGTGACGCGATAATTAGGGACTCAGGTGTGAGGAGAGTGACAACACCTTGGATTAGGGTGAGGCTGACACGCTTCCTGTTTTGTATGGCGTTGAGATTTGGTGGCGGTGGCGGTAGTAGTAGTAGTAGTAGTGGTAGTTGTAGCAGTAGTAGTAGTAGTAGTAATAGTAGCAGTAGTGGTAGACAACAATTCAGATAGTTCTTATTCCACACATTGTGAAAACTGCACATGACCGCCATTACGACTTTTATTATTATTATTATTATTATTATTATTATTATTACTACTACTACTACTACTACTACTACCACCACTGTTGCTATTTTTATCACCACAAGAACCCGTCGTTACTGTTGGTCCGTTGAAGCCCGGGGCAAGGCTTTTTAAATTATCAGGTGGCGCGTCTTGACCAGTCTACATTTATGCTAAACAAGGCCTTCATTTTTTTACGCTTTTGTATTTGTTTATGCCAGTTAGTTCTGAGAAGTTTAGAGTCATCGACCTTTGGAACACACACACACACGCGCACACACACACATACACACACACACACATAATACTCCCGCGTGAATACATGGTGAGTAATGTTTTCCTTTTTTTCGTATCTTTATTTTTTTTTGTCTGTTTGCCGCATATCATGACTGGAGTAATTTTCACTTTTACAGCCAGGTGACATGAACGTATAATTACCTCTCTCTCTCTCTCTCTCTCTCTCTCTCTCTCTCTCTCTCTCTCTCTCTCTCTCTCTCTCTCTCTCTCTCTCTCTCTCTCTCTCTCTCTCTCTCTCTCTCTCTCACGCGTAACAACACCTTACCACCTCTAGCCCCATAATTTCTTTCACACCTTTTTTTCTTTTTTTCTTTATGTAACATCCAGTAGTAGTAGTAGTAGTAGTAGTAGTAGTAGTAGTAGTTGTAGTAGTAATAGTAGTAGTAGTAGTAGTAGTTGTAATAGTAGTTGTAGTTGTAGTAGTCGTAGTAGTAGTAGTAGTAGTAGTAGTAGTAGTAGTAATAGTAGTAGTGGTGGTGATGGTGGTACTAGTGATGGTGATAGTGGTAGTGGTGGTGAAGGTGATGATAGTGGTGGTGGTGAAAATGAAGGTCGTAATGGTGGCGATGGTGATGGTGGTGGTGGTGGTGATGGTGGTGGTGATGGTGAGGAAGGTGGGTAAGAAGTGTGGTGACGGGCGGGGAGGGTGATGAATAGCGACAACACTGGTGATAATGGTGGTAATTGTGCCTTTGTCTGTGTGTCAGCCCGTCCGTCTGTCTGTCTCTCTTTGTCTGTCTTCCTGTCCCTCCGTCTGTTTGTCTGCCTATCTACACGCTTTCCGTTCTCTTAGTCTTTCGTCCCTTACACTTCTGCTTCGTTTTCTTCTCTATCTCTCTAACCAATCCTTCGTTTTCTGAGTCACATTCAAACTATATATCAAAAAAACTTTCCGCACTTTAAATCGATGTAGCCAACCCACGTAAATTGTATAATAAAGCGAAACATTTTATTTATTCGACAAGTTTTCAGCACCATCTTCGTCTCAGCCGCCGCCGCCACCACCGCCGTCATCATAAACTCCGATAACCACAGCCACGACGCAAAAAAGGGAAAAGATCTGCGTAATTTACACCTTTCCGTTCTGTCTCTATCCCGTTCCTTCTTCCTCCTTCTTCATCAACTAACTGCTGCTTCGTGAGATTTAGTGAACGTTGTGTCTCTATCCCGTTCCTTCTTCCTCCTTCTTCATCAACTGACTTCTGCTTCGTGAGATTTAGTGAACGTTGTGTTGCTATCGATATTTCTTTCACTCATACAACCTTCACCAAAAACATACTTAAATAAATCACTTTCACCTGCTAACATTTTTCTTCATTCATTTCTTAAAGTACAGAAGTCACGAATGAAATTACTAAACACTTTTTTTACAGGAAAGGAGGAATCTCATGGGCATAAAATAAGAACGTCAAATCGAAGCCAGTAAAGCTCATGGGCATAAAATAAGAACAGTAAAAGCCAATAAGGCTCATGGGCATAAAAATAAGAACAGTAAAGCTCATGGGCATAAAAATAAGGAACAGTAAGGCTCATGGGCATAAAAATAAGGAACAGTAAGGCTCATGGGCATAAAAATAAGGAACAGTAAAGCTCATGGGCATAAAAATAAGAACAGTAAAGCTCATGGGCATAAAAATAAGAACAGTAAAGCTCATGGGCATAAAATAAGGAACAGTAAAGCTCATGGGCATAAAAATAAGAACAGTAAAGCTCATGGGCATAAAAATAAGAACAGTAAAGCTCATGGGCATAAAAATAAGAACAGTAAAGCTCATGGGCATAAAAATAAGAACAGTAAAGCTCATGGGCATAAAAATAAGAACAGTAAAGCTCATGGGCATAAAATAAGGAACAGTAAAGCTCATGGGCATAAAAATAAGAACAGTAAGGCTCATGGGCATAAAAATAAGAACAGTAAAGCTCATGGGCATAAAAATAAGAACAGTAAAGCTCATGGGCATAAAAATAAGAACAGTAAAGCTCATGGGCATAAAATAAGGAACAGTAAAGCTCATGGGCATAAAAATAAGAACAGTAAAGCTCATGGGCATAAAATTAGGAACAGTAAAGCTCATGGGCATAAAAATAAGAACAGTAAAGCTCATGGGCATAAAAATAAGAACAGTAAAGCTCATGGGCATAAAATAAGGAACAGTAAAGCTCATGGGCATAAAATAAGGAACAGTAAAGCTCATGGGCATAAAAATAAGAACAGTAAAGCTCATGGGCATAAAAATAAGAACAGTAAGGCTCATGGGCATAAAAATAAGGAACAGTAAAGCTCATGGGCATAAAATAAGGAACAGTAAAGCTCATGGGCATAAAAATAAGAACAGTAAGGCTTATGGGCATAAAAATAAGGAACAGTAAAGCTCATGGGCATAAAATAAGGAACAGTAAAGCTCATGGGCATAAAATAAGGAACAGTAAGGCTCATGGGCATAAAAATAAGGAACAGTAAAGCTCATGGGCATAAAATAAGGAACAGTAAAGCTCATGGGCATAAAATAAGGAACAGTAAGGCTCATGGGCATAAAAATAAGAACATAGAAACGAAGCTAGTAAAAAAAGTCTTACTGTTTCATCTTTACACAACAGATCATACTCACCCCCTTTACCTATTCTTTCCCTAATGTTCGAACTATCACCACGCATGAAAATAGAGAGATAAGGATTACGCCTGTAGCTTGCATCATGTACGTGACAAACACACCTAAAGCCCTGTAACTTATATCCATACAATATTTTTTCCTACACTATCACAGGTGACAATGCTTTTTCGTGTATCATCAATCACACATAGAAGACGGCAAAAGGAAATGTAAGTACAGGTGTGAATGTGTGTGTCAGTGTGTGTGTGTGTGTGTGTGTGTGTGAACTGGAAAGTAGGTTAGTATGCAAGTAGGCCAAGGGGTAGGGGAAAAGTAGGTAAGTAGCTAAGAGAGAATTAATTAAAAGAGATGAGGAGAAGGTTAGGAGGCAGAGAGGTAAGCAGGTTTTTAGGTGAGTAGGTAAATGTTTAGGGAAGAAAAGTAGGTGGCTAAAAGAGAAAGAACGAAGAGATGAGGATGAGAAGGAGTTAGTAGGTTTAGAAAGGTAAGTAGGCAGGGCAAAAAGTATGAAAAAGAAGTAGGTAAATAATTAAATAAGAAAAATAAATAAGGGATGAAAAAGTGATAGGTAGACAGCTTCTCCTCGACACTTACACAATTACTTACACAAACAGAGAGTAAACAAAAAAGAAAATGAATGAACGGTAAGGAATGAACGAATAAATACTAAAAATAAAAAGAAATACATAACCAACCCCTCTCTCTCTCTCTCTCCCTCTCTCTCGTGGACAGGTGACAGGAGGGAGACAGCCAAAGAAGGAGGAGGAGGACAGCGGAGGAGGACCCGATCTGTATGCAATGGAGGAGATGGAGGAAAGGTATGATAGGAAGAGAGAGAGAGAGAGAACTCATTCATCATACATCGAACAACACTTTAAGCAGCAGGTGATCACAGAGCAGCGTGACGACAATGACATCTTTCCTCCTCCTCCTCCTCCTCCTCCTCCTCCTCTTCCTCTAACACCATGTCCTCCTCCTCCTCCTCCTCTCCTCCTCCTCCTTCCTTGTACTCTTCTCATCCTCCTCTCCTCCTTTTTATTTCTTATTTTCCTTTTCCTTCACTTCTTTATCATCCTCTGCGTACTTTTATCTTTCGTTCTTCTTTTCCTCCTCCTCCTCCTCCTCCTCCTCTTCTTCGTCCTCCTCCTCCCCTTCCTTGTACTCTTCTTCATCCTCCTACTCCTCCTTTTATTTCTTATTTTCTTTTCCTTCATTTCTTCATCATCCTTGCGTACTTTTATCTTTCGTTCTTCTTTTCCTCCTCCTCCTCCTCCTCCTGATCCTTGTAGTCCTCGCACTCATCCTCCTCTTCTTCTTCCTCCTCCTCCTTTCTTCATCATCCTTGCGCTTTATCTTTCGTTCTTCTTTTCCTCGTCCTCCTCCTCCTCCTTGTACTCTTCCTCCTCCTCCTCCTCCTCCTCCTCCTCCTCCTCCCTATCTTCCAACTCAGTTTTTGCACTCTTCTCTATCTCTTCTTTCCCCCTTTTGCATTCTGCTCTTCCAGGCTTTACTTAGGTCAAGGTGGAGGAGGAGGAGGAAAAGGAAGAGGATGAGGTGGAGGGTGGAGGAGGAGGAAAGGAGGGAAGGAGGAGGAGGAGGAGGAAAAAACTGGTGTTTGTGTGACCCTGAATTATAACCTGAGAAACTGAAGGAGGAGGAGGAGGAGGAGGAGGAGGAGAAGGAGGAGGAGAAGGAGGAGGAGGAAGGGAAGGGGGATGAAAAGAAAACGAACAAGAAGTAGGTGGAGAAGAAAGAGTAAAAGAAAGAGAAGTTGAACAGAGAAAAGAAGTAATAGAAAAAGGTGTATAAGGAGGAGGAGGAGGAGAATGTGGAGGAGAGGAAAGAGATGGAGGAGGAGGAGGAGGAGGAGGAGGAGTACGAGAGCAATTTATGGAGAGCAGAAAGACGAGAGCGAACAGGTAAGAATAAAAAAAAAGTGGACAGACAGGTAAGTGATGGTGTGTGTGTGTGTGTGTGTGTGTGTGTGTGTGTGTGTGTGTGTGTGTGTGTGTGTGTGTGTGTGTGTGTGTGCGTGTCTGCCTGTCTGTGTCTGTTTGGTTATCTCTTCGTCTGTCGTCTGTCTTTGTCTGTCTGTCAGTCAGGTTGGCTAACTGACAGGATGCATTTGTTTCTCTCTCTCTCTCTCTCTCTCTCTCTCTCTCTCTCTCTCTCTCTCTCTCTCTCTCTCTCTCTCTCTCTCTCTCTCTCCACACACAACAGTTTAGTTTCATGTTTCTATTTTTATTTTTGCCTCCTCTACATTTTCCGTTTATACCTCCTCCTCCTCCCCTTCCTCCTCCTCCTCCTCTCTATCTAAAAAAAAAAGAGGTTCGTAGGGATGAAAGAACGAGATAACAAATAAGCAGAAAGAAAAGAAAGAAAACAAGAAAGGGAGTATGAAAGGAAGGAAGGAAAGAATGTTGGATCAGAAGGGAAAGAATAACGACAGGAAAGAAAAGACGGAGGAAAAGACAGTAGACGAAGGTAAAAGGTGGAAGATAAGAAGGAAAGAAGAGAAAGGCTGAGATAAGAACGATAGGAGAGAGGTAAGGAAAGAGGGCACGGAGGTCGGTATAGGGAAGGGGAGGTGTGGGGTGAGAGGTAAGGAGAGATAACGTAAAGGGATGAGGAAGAAAGTATGGAAGAGAAGAAGGGGAAGAAAAAGAGAGGGAAAAAGGTGTAAGGGTGTAGGGTAAGGATGGTTGAAATGATGGGTTGAGGGAAGGAAGGGAAATAGAAGGGTACCAGAGGAAAGATGGGAAGGGAAGAAGAAGAAAGGTGGAGGAAAGGAATGCGAAGGGAAGAAAAGGTAAGGGAGAAGGAAAGGCAAAAAAGAAAAGAAGATAAAGGGAAGGAAAGGTAAGAAGAGAGGCTGGCAGGAAAAGGAAGAGAAAAGGAGGTTAGGTAAGAAGGGAAGAAGGAAAGGGTTAGAAGGAAAGGTTAAGGGAGAGGGAGGAAGGAAGGGGGAGGAGTAAGGTAAAAGCGTGACAGTGTTGGTGATGGTTGTGGTGGTGGTGGTGGTGATGGTGGTGGTGATGGTGGTGGTGGTGATGGTGGTGGTGATGGTGGTGGTAGTAGTGGTGGTGGTGGTGGTGGTCGTCTTGTTTTTTCTAAAGTAATATTTCTGGAACATGAAAAATCATAATCAAAACCTTTCTAAATCTCTATGTATTTTTTTTGTCTTCTTTCGTACTCTCATTTTTTTCTCATTTTCTTCCATTTGCGAACCTCTCCTTGACCACCATAAGTTTCACGTAATATTTGGAGAGAGAATTGCCGGACCTCACTGCTGGCGATGACTTTATATATTTCCCTTCACAAAATTTCTTTTATTCTACGTTCAAATACAAACACCACGATCTTCTCTCTTGGGCTTTCGACTTCCCGGAATCAAGCAACCAGCACTCTCTCTCTCTCTCTCTCTCTCTCTCTCTCTCTCTCTCTCTCTCTCTCTCTCTCTCTCCTCTCTCCTCTCTCTCTCTCTCCTCTCTCTCTCTCTCTCTCTCTCTCATCTACGCTTATTCCATGCTCTCTTGAAACTCTGGCCACCTGGCTTTCAAACTCCTGAAACCACCACCACTTTTTCCACCTCCCCATTCACCCCACCATCACCACCACCACCACAGTTCATTCACCACCACCACCTTCACCGTGCACCAATACTATCCTTATCCATTACAGACCTCTCTCTACCCTTCCTTACCAGCCCCAGTTGTCTCCCTCTGGTTCTTATTACGCGTCTGGGATGAAGAAAGTACCATCCCGGCATCCCTTAAGAGCTACAACCTTAACTCTTTACCACAAGCATGTAGACTCTATGGACCTAGCTTTACATACGGTGTTTTTTAGCCTAGGAGAATCGAACAGGTAAATGGCTTTCCCTTCGTTCCGTCTGGGCCCCGTCGCGTCGGTCTTGCGAATCACTCACCGCTGGTCGACACTTTCTGCTATCACGGCTTTCGAATCTGCTCATTGGTCTCTCTCCTCGCCTATTCCTCCTCAGCCTTAAGAAAAGTATGCCATAGTAGTTTAGTCTCTAGTTTCATTTGTTGTCCCTTAACTGAATAATCTGAGTCTTATGGGGACCTGTTCTTGTCTGGTTCCATTCCTGAGAAGTTCGTTTTCCTCCGATGTGCAGATTTTGACTCCCTTCTGGGCATTAGTTTGTCAGAGGATGCAGGGATTTTGATTAATGTGAACTGTTAGTACGGGTCATGTGTCTCCCTCTCTCTACTCCAGTGGTCTTCAAACTCATCTTGGCTTCTATGTTTTGTTGTGAGTGCCATGACCTTCACGAGTCTTACGATAGGAGATATGACAGAAGGAGGAGGAGGAGGAGGAGGAGTGAATGTCTCCCTCTCTCTTTTCCAATCATCTTCAAACTCTTCTTACGGTTTCTATGTTTTGTTTTGAGTGCCATGACCTTCACGAGTCTTACGATAGGAGATATGACAGAAGGAGGAGGAGGAGGAGGAGGAGTGAATGTCTCCCTCTCTCTTTTCCAATCATCTTCAAACTCTTCTTATGGTTTCTATGTTTTGTTTTGAGTGCCATTACCTTCACGAGTCATACGTTGGGAGATATGACAGAAGGAGGAGGAGGAGTAAATCTCTCTCTCTCTCTTTTTCAATCATCTTCAAATTATTCTTACGGCTTCTATGTTTTGTTTTGGATGCCATTGCCTTTCCGAGTCTCTGGCATGCCTCTCAGCAGTACTAAGCGCTGTTCGCCGCCCGCCGTCAGGTATTCAGACATCTATTAGCGAAGAAACGTCGACCCAAATAGCAGTTCATCGCCACGACCCGGACTTCGAAGAGCCCTGGTTAGCTTGCGGTGCTCGAGGCAAGATATATAATTCCTTGTTACACCGTAGAACTGCATGAATGGATACTTGTTCCGATTTGAGTCCGCTGCAATATCTTCTCTTTGCGCCACACGGGGATAAACGATTTTTTTTTTTTTTTTTTTTTTTTTACTCACTACAGCAATGATTCATGATCGAGCCGACAGATTAATAACAATTCGAGAACGATTTACAGTATGATTTTTCTTACCCAGCAGAAAAAAAGACGCTGTACTTTGCTTCCTCCACACAAGAGTTATTCTTTTTTTACTCTATACAGCAAGGCTTCATGGTCGAGCAATAGATTTATAACAATTCAAGAACAAACTACTGTATAATTTTTCTCACCGGCGGAAAAGACGCTCTGCCCGGCTTTCGCACACACACAATTCAGTATTTTTAGCTCATGCAGTAGACGAAGGGATTCACATTATAGCTGACAAAACTAAAGACATACAGGTACAGTTTTAAGTTTATCTCATTCCAAAAACACGTAAGGTCAACCCTGCTTTCTACTCTTAATAAAACAACCACGTAGCGCATCTCCCATCAACTCGGACGAAGCCAAGATATACCAGCGAGCCGCAAAACGAACGAGGCCTTTTAAGACTACTATCCGCGGCGGGATGTGTGTGGTGTCCCTCAAGGGGAATTTTTGCACCAAGGCTCCTCGTCTCAACAGCCGCACAACGCATCGCCCGCCAGATCAAGCGAGGCCTAGACATCCACGCTCTATACGATAACAAGCCCTTTTAAAAGTCGCCGTGGGGGGGCTGGTGATTGTCTCTGAACGGAAAATTTTACTTAGTTTTCTCTCTGACAATCATTGAAGAAACGTGACTTATCTCCCATGACCCCAAACACAGCAAAGATATCGAAGTAGTAGAAGAATGGTACAAGAAGAGGAGACCATTTAACACTACGGCATCTAGAGTAGGGGTGGGGGTGTATGGTGCCCCTGGAGGCTCGTACTAACCGTATCAAACATCATATCTCAGTACAAAGAGCGCTATATAGGAGATCAAAGCACCACAGGAAGAAGATCGACAAGCCTTCTTTGAGACTATTTCCAACGTAAGGAGGTTTGGGTGCATGGGGTCCTTAAGGCTAGATTTTTCACTGGTTTCCACTTGTAATAATCGTCAAGCATCCCCATCAGTACAGAAAAGTTAAAGAATGAAGAAGCCGTTTTAGGACTATTTCCAGCGTAGGGAGGCTGGTAGAGTGTATGGGGTCCCTCAGGATGTTATTCGCACTCGATTCCATTCATACAAACCAACCAAAGCATTATCCATCAGTACAAACAAAGCTAAAGGAGTAAGAAGCCGTTTTAAGACTACTTCCGGCATACGGAGGTTGTTGAAGTACATGGAGGTGACTCAAGGATGTTTTTCGCACTCGTTTCCATTCATACCAACCACGCAAAGTATTCCCCATCAGTACAAACAAAGCAAAAGGAGGAGCAAGCCGTTTTAAGACTATTTCCAGCGTAGACGGGTGGGTAGATGGGTGGCTTGGTCCCTCTCGGCGGATTTTTGCACGAGGCGTAAGGCGAGGAGGCCACTTGTGTCCCTCTAGCACCGCGCCGGGCACCTACGGCAGGTTACGAATACAAATCACCTGATACCGGCCAGATAGCTGCGTCCGGTTAAGGTGGCGCTGGGGACGGCGGTGCTGAAGGCGGTCGTGTGTGGTGGTGGTGGTGGTGGGGACGATGGTGGTGAAGGAGGGCGTGTGTGGTGGCGGTGGTGGTGGTGGTGGTGGTCTTGTGTGGTGGTGGTGGTGGTGGTGCTGATAGTAGATAGTTATGTTGGTGTTGGTGGTGGTAGTTGTGGGGGCGGTTGTGGTAGATGTGGTGAAGCTGAGGACTTAGATATTGTGTTTGGTCTTGTGGCTGTGGTTGTTGTGGGTGGTGGTGGTGGTGGTGGTGGTTATGGTGTTTTGAGACGAAGAACGAGAACATAGAGAAGTATAGATTAGATAAGAAAGGACGGAGATGTGTGTGTGTGTGTGTGTGTGTGTGTGTGTGTGTGTGGTATGCGGGCGCGGCGGCGTCGGGACACATTAAAATAAGTTATTACTACACGACACAAACGACTTCGAACCCTGATTTATGACCACCCTTCTAAATAAATAGATAAATAAACAAACAAATACATATGAATAAATAAATGTATGAATAAATAAATAAAAGAATAGAACACAAATATAGGAACAAGGTACGCACATACATATGAATAAGACGATACAAAACAGGTAAACTAAATTCTATACTGTGAATAAAATTAGACTGAGCAACACAAACAGGATTAATACATGTACTAGAAACCAACAACATGTATAAAAATAGACCCAGTAATAGAAATAGATGAAATAAATGCACTAGAAACCAAAAATATGAATAATAATAGACCCAAAAATAGAAATAGGAGAAATAAATATACAATTAACACCACCGAAAAAATATGTAGTAAAAAATCTAAGAAATTATTTAAAAGAGGAAAGATGATCATAACACTTCGATGACTTATGGTGGATGAGAATGGGATTGCGGGTTATAATGCTAATCTCTCTCTCTCTCTCTCTCTCTCTCTCTCTCTCTCTCTCTCTCTCTCTCTCTCTCTCTCCTTTTCTATTTCTCTTCAACCTTCCTCTTCACCTCTTATCTCATTCTTTCTCGTTCTTCACTTTCTCTTAGCGACTTTTCTAAACTTTCCTCCTCCTCCTCCTTACATTTTCGTAGACTTCTGCTTCTTTCCCTCTGTTTCTATTTATTTCTTACTTTTTGTTCTCCCATATTTCTACCTTCACCTTTCTCTTCACCTCGTACGGCAAAGTCTCGCCTCAACTTTCTCTTTCTTCTCTCCTTCCTCCTCCTTTCCCTTCTATTAAAACCATCGCTATTCCTTTCTTCTCTTCTTCATCTTCTATTTCCATCTTCCAGTTCTCATACTTCACCTTCTCCTCCTCCTATTCTTTCTCTTCCTCCCCCTCTCCCTCCCCCCCCCCCTCTCCCTCCCCCCCCGCACCTTCAGCACCACGGGGCACCTTCACCTGGCCTCCGCCGCCATCACCTGGACAATTACCTGTACCTGAGACGCATGGGAAGCCCCCTTTAATTAGGTGAAGGTGATTCAAGGTGTTTTACTGATGTATGATACCAATAGACTTAACATGCACGCTCCATCGCTCTCTGGTTTCTCTTTCTCTTTCTCTGTCTCTTTCGTTGTCTCTTCTCTCTGTCTCTGTCTCTCTCTCACACGTCCAAGCACACACACACACACACACACACACACACACACACACAGACGTCGGGCAGAAAAAAAAGCAAAAACATTAATCGGATCAGTTTGAGAGAGAGAGAGAGAGAGAGAGAGAGAGAGAGAGAGAGAGAGAGAGAGAGAGAGAGAGAGAGAGAGAGAGAGAGAGAGAGAGAGAGAGAAAGTCATTAGGTACAACACTTAACCCTTTCCTTCACTCCCTCTGTTTTCCTCCCTTCCTTCCTTCCTTCCTTCCTTCCCTGCGTCATTTTCTCTCCATCACCATTCAAAGGGATCAAACAAAACAAGCATAAAAAAAGAGGAAAAGAGGAACAAAAGGAACCTCCATCATTAATCAACTAACCTATTTATGCTTTCCCTTCCTTCTCATTCATCTCCCTCGTTTTTTTTTCCCTCTTCACCTTCCTCATCTCGGCCCGTACATGCTCCTTTTTTTGTCCTCTCTCTCTCTCTCTCTCTCTCTCTCTCTCTCTCTCTCTCTCTCTCTCTCTCTCTCTCTCTCTCTCTCTCTCTCTCTCTCTCTCTCTCTCTCTCTCTCCATACACGTCCCATCCTCATCATCATTCTAAAAGAGCAATCAACACATACAAACAAGTCATTATCTATCCCTTCTCTTACCTGTGTGTGTGTGTGTGTGTGTGTGTGTGTGTGTGTGTGTGTGTGTGTTCATTCCTTCTTGCCTCCATTGGTCAATTCACATTTACTTCATCTTCGCCTCCTCTTCCTAATTTTGAAAAGACCTGTTGTGCCCTTTGCTCTCTCTCTCTCTCTCTCTCTCTCTCTCTCTCTCTCTCTCTCTCTCTCTCTCTCTCTCTCTCTCTCTCTCTCTCTCTCTCTCTCTCTCTCTCTCCCTCCACCCACGCCATCTCTCACCACCCCTTCATAACGACCACTCCCTCCCTCCTCTTTCCCTCCCTCTCCCTCGCCCCCTCAGCATCCCAGCATCCATCCATCCCTCCCTCCCGACACTCATCTCAACCCTTCTTCCATTAAATAATCGCTAAACGTGAGATGTTAGGACTAAGGCAGAAACCTGACCGCCTGTGCCGTCATATTATCCCTTGACTCAGGGTAGGATTGGTGGCTGCCCATATTATCCTATTTCACTGATTCCTCTCCTCCTGCTGCTCCTACTACTACTGCTGACTCTCCTGCTGGTGTGGTAGCCGTGGTAGTGGTAACTGTGGTAGTGGTGGTGGCTGTGGTGTTGAGGAGGTGATGGAAAGGAAGGAAAAGGTAAGAAAGATGGGAAAGAGAAGTGGTCGCAAGAGGAATAGTGGAGTGAGTCAAGGATGGAAATGGGACTGTAAACTGGGAATGGAAAAAGCAATGTTGGAGTGACACAAAGGTAGAAAGGGAGTGAAAACTGGAACGTGATAGAGAAAGGGAGGAAGAGGTAAGAAAGATGGGAAAGAGAAGTGGTCGCAAGAGGAATAATGGAGTGAGTCAAGGATGGGAGAGAAATGGGACTGTAAACTGGGAATGGAAGAAGCAATGGAGTGACACAGAGGTAGAAAGGGAATGAAAACCGGAACGTGATAGAAATTAGAGGATGATGGAGTGATGGAATGATAACGAAGATGGAAAGGAGAGGACAGATGAAAAGGGTTAAAGACAAAAGGAAGAAAACATGGAATATAGGAAGAAAAAATGATAACGGAGAAGGGAATGAGGAAGGAGGAGGAGGAAGAGGAGGAGGGAAGAATGACTGGCTCTGACAACTATTTTAACAAGGTAGGTGAAAAAAGTGATCTGCCTCCAAAGTTTGTAAAGAATGTAAAAAAATATATTGAAGACCCGACAAACTGTTATTCTCTCTCTCTCTCTCTCTCTCTCTCTCTCTCTCTCTCTCTCTCTCTCTCTCTCTCTCTCTCTCTCTCTCTCTCTCCTTTTCTCCTCCTCCTCACCTCCCTCCTTATCCCCCTTCCCCCCATCAGCCACGCCATTCGTCCTTCCCTCAACACACACACACACACACACACACACACACACACACACACACACACACACACACTTGAGTAGCCGACTAGTGCTTAATATTTACAATTGTTATTTTTCTCTTCAAACCGTTTTCCATCTAACTACGCTATTCCTCTCCCTCGGTGCTTAGTAATGTATCAATCTCTTTCTATTATTCATTATTCCATTTTTCTAATCATAATAAATTGAGTAGGGAGAACTCTGGAAAAAAAAATGAGGCATACCGTCCAGTCAAATTTATCAATGAAAAATGGTTAAATTATCTGGTAATGAAAAATGTAGTCATACTTTATCAGTTACTAGTCAGCAGATACCCGTTCCTTCACATGTACAGAAAGCATCTGGATCTGGATCTGGATTAATAATGCGCAGGGCACCTTTCAGGCGCATAACACGCATATTTGTGTTGGCTGTTGGGGGGATGGGGGAGCCGAGTGTGCAGGGGAGGGAAGTGAATCAAGTGTAATTTTTAGTGTTGGTGGGTTGTGGTAACAAATGAGTGTGTATTTGTTTTCTAAATGAGTCTATTGTACCGCAGTCTCAAATCTGTTGAGGGAGGCTGTTCCAGTCATGTACGGTGCGTGGAAAGTATGAGTGCTTGTATGCGTCAGTGTTTGTGTGATATATTTGGTATTTATGGATGTGTGTGTTACACGAGTACGTTGACTGCTTGCGTTGTGTAAGTATGTGTGTGGATCAATGTCAATGTGGGTGTTTCTGACCTTGTGCATAAGTGTAAGTCTGTGTGCTTGTCTGGGAATGTGAAGAGGTTCCATGTTTATCTGTTGTTTGATCCGTGTTGTGATTCCAGGCGTTCGAGTGTAGTTGTTTGTAATGGACTTAGCCGCCTTGGTGTTGATTTGTTCTAACCTATCAATGTTTCTGTGTATGTGAGGATCCCACACCGTGGAGCAGTATTTCAGTGTTGGTCTCAAAAGTGTGTCATACGCTATGTGTTTAATGTCAGGTGTGCAGTAATGTAGATTCCTCCTAAAGAACCCCTGTGTTCTGTTGGCTGTGGCACTGATGTGGTCTATGTGAGAGTTGAGTTTCTAGTTGAGAGGTGAACACCAAGATACTTGTGTGTGTGCGCATTTGATTCAAGGTCTGAATTATGGAGAGTGTAAGTGTGATGGATGGGGTTGTGAGCTCTGGGGAATCTTAATAATTTACATTTGTCTGGTCGGAAATGTATCTGCCAGGTGCGCTCCCACCGCTCGAGGGCGTCCAAGTCTTTTTGTGGTAGTCTGCAGTCGTCAGTAGTCTTTACTGCTCTAAACAACAAACTATCGTCGGTAAATAGTCTAGTAAAAGAGTTAAGCGTTGAGATTGGAAGATCGTTAATGTACAGGAGGAAAAGAAGGGGGCCTAGAACGGTGCCTTGTGGGACACCTGAAGAAACAGGGACAGTGTCAGATGAAGATCCGTCAAGAAGAACACGTTGAGTCCTGTTAGTAAGAAATGCAGTGATCCAGTGAAGAATAGGTCCTGAAATACCGTAGTATCTCAATTTTAGTGTCAGTCTTTTGTGCGGGACTTCGTGGAAGGCTTTGGCAAAATCTAAAACAACAGTGTCAACTTGTTTAATGTCAGGTCGGTTAAGTAGCCTCGTAATGTCATGTAATGTAGTAATGAGTTGCGATTCACATGAGCGTTTGGGTCGAAAGCCGTGTTGTGAGTCAGTAAGGATGTTGTTTGTGTCAAGGTGATTCATTGAGTTTATGTAATATGTGTTCAAAAATTTTACGTGGAATCGATGTTAGTGAGGTGGGGCGATAATTGGCTGGGTCAGTCCGGTCACCTGTCTTGAACAATGGATTAATGTTTGCCAAGAGCCAGTCAGAGGCTGGGAGTACGCTAACATCGGAGAAAAACGTAAAAAGTCGGGAGAGGCCTAATAATCATGCCCTGTGGTGGGCTGGTGGTATGACCGAGGATGACGCAACTCCGTACAAATGCACACGGACATAATTATAGTCCGAGAAAAAGAAGTGCGCGTGAACTAATGATAATGACTGAAGATGACAGTGATGATGTGACACAGTACAAATGCACTAAGTCATACCATACGAAAGAGATAAATAAGTAGTGCGCGGTAACCACCCCCGCGAGGCAGCACGTGTATTCCTCCGCCGCCGCCAGTGTCCACTTCCACCTCCGTGCCCCGCTACCCACGGCCGGCAGTACAGTGAAAACCTTGAATATTTACCTTACTTGATGTGGTTCCCGATTGCTCGACCTCACCTCGCCGCCTACTGGGTAAGTATCCCTTCACTTGGTCACTCGTAACCGCCGCTTAATCGCTTAATTCACTCACAAAATAAGGAAACACGGCGCACGAGTAACCACCCTCGTGTCGGTGTGGGAGTGACGAGCGTAACGTATAGTGACTCATGGCAACTCGTGTCGAATCTTGAGGTTGAGACTCGCCGTGAAGCTTCGGGAGATGTTCTGATGCTGGTCAGGGGAAAGTCTCTCTCTCTCTCTCTCTCTCTCTCTCTCTCTCTCTCTCTCTCTCTCTCTCTCTCTCTCATCGCCGTAATTATCATCATCATCGGCATCGCCCTTCACTTCATCAATTCTCTTTCTACTCACGTAACAGCATCACCATAGCATGTTAGGCAAGAGCAGTGGTTGGCCTTGTTACTCCGGTGCCGCTACTTCGAACCCCGGAAACAGTAGATTTGTGGAGAGATTGTTTTTTCAGTAATCCTGTAAGAGTTTTATTGTTTTAGATGAAGAACTGACTTGTATATTCATTTGTTACGTGTTTTGTTTTGAAGCTTATCTGAATTAAGCCGCTACTCTCTCTCTCTCTCTCTCTCTCCTCCCTGAATAGAAAGGTGTGCAATCAACGTATTCTGACAGTCCTATATAAAGCTTAGGAACATGGAGCCTCACAAGATATCTAGGAAAAAAATGTAAGAAGCTAATAAGAAAGAAATAAGAAAGAAAATACAAGTTATAACATGGATGAGTTGGTAGAAAGGCGAAGAGTACGGGGAGAGTTGACTGAAGTTAATAAATGGATGAAGGGCTTTAATAAGGGTGATGTCAATAAGGTTCTGGTAGTGTTAGAGCTGGGTAGAACATGTGTTATTGATAGAGCAGGATGGAGAGTACCGTACCATCAGGCAAAGAGGTAGATGAGGCCGAGAAAAACCTTTGTCATGCAGTAGACTAGCAAGGACTGATGACATTGATGAAGATGATGATGTTTACTGCTATTGTTATGACCTTTTCATTCGTGCTTATATATTTGTTTCATGCTGATCAGATGTTACATACGCTATATTTTGCTCCACATTTCTTACCTTCACTTGCATGCCACACTTAAGTACAGGCCTTGTCCTTGCCATTCTTCTGCACCTCTGCCAGACACATTTTAACACCTACACCTGCAATCATCCTTCCTCCTCCTCCTCCTCTTCCTCATCCTCCTCCTCCGCCTCCTCCTCCCCTCCTTCATCTTCACCTTTCCCAATCTTTCTCCTCCTCGTTGCCTTTCTCTTGTACTCTTCCTTCCTCCTCCTCCTCCTCCTCCTCCTCCTCCTCCTCTCCTTCATCTTCACCTTACCCCTCAATCTTTCTCCTCCTCGTTGCCTTTATCTTGTACGCCTCTTCCTCCTCTTCCTCCCTCCTCCTCCTCCTCCTCCTCCTTCCTCCTTCCTCCTCCTCCTCCTCTCCTTCATCTTCTTCACCTTTCCTCGCAATCTTTCCTCCTCCTCGTTGCCTTTCTCTTGTACTCTTCCTCTTCCTCCTCTTCCTCCTCCTCCTCCTCCTCCTCGTCCTCCTCCTCCTCCTCTCCTTCATTTTCACCTTTCCCCACAGTCTTTCTCCTCCTCGTTGCCTTTCTCTTGTACTTTTCCTCTTCCTCCTCCTCCTCCTCCTCCTCTCCTTCATCTTCACCTTTCCCCGCAGTCTTTCTCCTCCTCGTTGCCTTTTCCTTGTACTCTTTCCCTTCTTCTCCTCCTCCTCCTCCTCCTCTCCTTCCTCTTCACCTTTCCCCGCAGTCTTTTCTCCCCTCGTCAAGCTGCCTTTTTCTTTGTACTCTTCCTCCTTTTCCTCCTCATCCTCCTCGTCCTCCTCCTCCTCCTCTACTTCATTTTCACCTTTTCCCCACAATCTTTCTCCTCCTCATGTTGCCTTTCTCTTTGTACCTCTTCCTCTTCCTCCTCCTCCTCCTCCTCCTCCTCCTCTCCTTCATCTTCACCTTTCTCTGCAATCTTTCTCCTCCTCGTTGCCTCTCTCTTGTACTCTTCCTCTTCCTCCTCTTCCTCCTCCTCCTCCTCTCCTTCATTTTCACCTTTCCCCACAGTCTTTCTCCTCCTCCTTGCATTTTCCTTGTACTCCTCCTCTTCCTCTTCATAATCTTGCTCCACCTCCAGTTCCTCGCTTCTCCGATGATCCTCCTCCTCCTCCTCCTCCCCCTTCTGTCACTGACCAGCCACATATCATACAATCGTGTTCCGCCTTCCTCCACTTTCCTCCCATTCTTTTTCTCCTCCACCTTGTAACTTATCCTCACCACGCACTTTTTCTGTCCTTCTCTTCCCCTCCGCCTTTTTTTTCTGGCTGCTCCTGCTCCGCCCCCGCCTCCTCCTCCGCCGCCTCCTCCTCTCCTGATCTTTCTATCCCTCCTTTCTTTCTTCATTCTTCTCCTTCTTTTACTTTATCCTCCTTTTCCTTACCTCCTTTTTCCATTTTTTTTCCCTCCTCGACTCCTCCATGGCTTTGAATGGTAATTTTCCTTCTCCCCTCTCCTCCTCCTCCTCTTTCTCCTCCTCCCTCCTCCTCCCTCCCTCCTTTCACCGATGCTGGTTAGAAAACTGTCGACTCACTCATTCTTTTTCCTCGTCTCCTCCTCTCTCTCTCTCTCTCTCTCTCTCTCTCTCTCTCTCTCTCTCTCTCTCTCTCTCTCTCTCTCTCTCTCTCTCTCTCTCTCTCTCTCTCTCTCTCTCTCTCTCTCTCTCTCTTATGCAAAGGTCACTCATTGTGCAAATACATATTAACATAATTTTGCATGTAGTAATTCTGGCAAAATTTATGAGAGAGAGAGAGAGAGAGAGAGAGAGAGAGAGAGAGAGAGGAGAGAGAGAGAGAGAGAGAGAGTAATTTTTTGGACCAGCGTGAATGAACAGCATGATAATACATTTGGGAGAAAGAAGGAAGAGGAGGAGGAGGAGGGGAGGAGGAGGAGGAGGAGGGTTCAGAGAAATGTATAAAAAACAGCAGAAAAAAAAATAGAAGTATAAGTGGATGAACTCGGAAGAAGTTGGAAGATGAAAACAAAAAGACTGAAAACTGAGAGAGGAGAATTGCAAACGAGAGAGAGAGAGAGAGAGAGAGAGAGAGAGAGAGAGAGAGAGAGAGAGAGAGAGAGAGAGAGAGAGAGAGAGAGAGAGAGAGAGAGAGAGAGAGAGAGAGAGAGAGAGAGAGAGAGAGAGAGAGAGAGATAGAGAGAGGAGAGAGAGAGAGAGAGAACCAGCCACTGCATGCCAGCCAGGAGACTAGGGCAACAGGTGGTAGTATTCAGGGCCCCAAATTTGTAGGTCTGGTGGCCACAATTCTCTCCGGGTGAAGCGCTCTTATTGGACACGGGGTCGATGCCTTGAAATTACACGTTCGGGGGTTCCAGTGGGAAATCTAGCGAAGCTGAGAGCCGAGCGATGATCCTCTGATCGGCTCCTGCTCTGGGTACTGTCTCTAAGGGCGCTATGAAGAGGAGGGTTAAGGAAAGGAAGGAGAGAGATATGAAGGTGGATGAAGTGTTGAATGAAGTGGATGCTGTTTGATTGGCTCTTGCTCTAGGCACTGCTCGGGCGCTCTGGAAAGGAGAGTTAAGTTAAGGAAGGAGAGAGATGAGGGTGGATTGAAGGGGGAACAAAGTGATGTTGTCATTTGATTGGCTCTTGCTCTAGAGTCTAGTTGCCTATATAGATGGAGGTTAAAGGAAGAGAAGGAAGGAGATGAAGAGGATAGGAGGGAATATAAAAGTAACAAGTTTCACTGATCGACTCGTTACTCTTCCTTACTGTGTTTTGAGGACTATGAAAAAGGAGGTAAAGGAAGGAAGTTACGGAAATGAAGAGGATTGGAGGGAGGAATTGTATTACTTTGGTCTTGAGCGCTTATGGAAAGTAGTTGAGCAAGGGAAAGAGAAGGAAGCTGAAAGAGAGTTATGAGCTAAAAAGTAACAGGCCCATTTCTTGATCGACAGTTACTTTGATGGTTGTGTTGGCAGAGTATTGAAGGGAGGAGAGGGAAGGTTAAGAAGTGAATATATGTGACAGGTCTATCTATCTACTCTCTATTTCCTCCACTTCCGTGTACATACTCACATTCACTCACTCACAGTACTCGCTTTCTCCTAATCCAACACAACACCGAAGGACATTAAATTGATTATCTCGAGGAATGGAAGAAAGGCCGCGTACATTGTCGGTGGGTGCTCTTGTATGTAAATGACAGGAATGGTAATGAAGTTAAGCCTTTACAGGTGAGATGTGAATGGCTGGCTATAGGGGGATGGGTGGGGGGGGAAGGGGGAAGTGTTTGAGGGATGAGGAGGGAGGAATGTTAGTTTTGAGATATGGGTATGGGATGGGAGAGAAAGAGATTGAGTGGAATGGGTAAGGAAGAATAAAAGTGAAAAAGAAAGTGAGGATAGTGTGATTGGGTGTGTTTGAAGATGAGGAAGATTGTGTGTGGGTGATGAGGTTGGGTTTAAGAGCAGGTAAGAATGGAGAGAGGTTGAGACAAATGGGTATAGGAGGAACGGTGATTAAGAAGGTGAAAAAGAGTGAATGTGTCAGATTTTTAGGATGAGTGGAGTTTTGTGTACTGTATGTGCTGTGATGAGTGTTGGGTTTGAAAACGAGCAAGAATGGAGAGGTTGAGAGACAAATGGGTATAGGAGCGAACGGTGATTACAGAAGGTGAAAAAAAGTGAACGTATCGATTTTTAGGATGAGAAGTTTGTGTGTGTATGTGGGTGATGAAGTTGGGTTTACGAGCAGGTAAGAATGGAGAGGTTGAGACAAATGTGTAAGAGGAACGGAGATCAAGAAGATGAAAAAAAAGAAAAAAGTGAACAGGTCGGATTTTTAAGATGAGGGAGTTTAGTGTGCGGGACGGGAGGAGGTGAGAGGTTAGGAGAGTTTGAGAGGTGGGCAGAGAGGTTGAGATGAGTGAGAGAGAGAAATGAGGAACGAGGGGGTAGAAGATGAAGAAAGATGTTGTTCCTCTCTCTCTCTCTCTCTCTCTCTCTCTCTCTCTCTCTCTCTCTCCTCTCTCTCTCTCTCTCTCTCTCTCTCTCTCTCTCTCTCTCTCGCCTAATCTTCAATCTTCCATTTAGTCATTAAGTTACATTAGTTATCATCTTTATTCAAATGGAGTGAGCCAGGTGGTCAGAGAGAACCTGCATAGTGGAGAAAAATACAGGTGTGTGGAAGCCAGGTGAGAAAGTGGAGAGTTTGAGGATGGGTAAAGAGGGAGGAGGGAGGGTATGGATGGGAAGAAAGAAGGAGGTGTTGGATAGGAGCAGGAGCGTGTGAGGGAGAGATGGTGAGGATGATATGAGGAGGAGTTAATAGAAGAGGTGGACGATTGAAAATGATGGTGAAAAAAGAAGTGGATGTGGAAAATAGAAGAGATAAAGGGATGATAGAAAGGGAATCAGGTAAAGGGATGCGAGAGAGAGAGAGAGAGAGAGAGAGACAGAGAGAGAGAGAGAGAGAGAGAGAGAGAAGAGAGAGAGAGAGAGAGAGAGAGAGAGAGAGAGAGAGAGAGAGAGAGAGAGAGAGAGAGAGAGAGAGAGAGAGAACAGGTTGAATATAAAAAATATAAATAGGAAAGAACAACAGATAATACCCAGCATAAACACACACACACACACACACACACACACACACACACACACACACACACGGCATACAGGAAGCAAGTTTAGCATTCCTCAAC
>NW_026110319.1:152500-192500 GCF_024679095.1 Eriocheir sinensis | reverse complement strand
GAGAAGAAGGAGATAGGAAGGGAAGGAAGGAAAGGAAGAAGGTAGGAAGATTGGAAGGAGGAAAGAGGGAAGGAAGGAAAGAGAGGAGGAGGAAGATTGAAGGAGGAAAGAGGGAAGGAAGGAGAAGAAGGAGGTAGGAAGGGAAGGAAGGAAAGGAAGAAGGTAGGAAGATTGGAAGGAGGAAAGAGGGAAGGAAGGAAAGGAAGAAGGTAGGAAGATTGGAAGGAGGAAAGAGGGAAGGAAGGAGAAGAAGGAGGTAGGAAGGGAAGGAAGGAAAAGAAGAAGGTAGGAAGATTGGAAGGAGGAAAGAGGGAAGGAAGGAGAAGAAGGAGGTAGGAAGGGAAGGAAGGAAAGGAAGAAGGTAGGAAGATTGGAAGGAGGAAAGAGGGAAGGAAGGAAAGGAAGAAGGTAGGAAGATTGGAAGGAGGAAAGAGGGAAGGAAGGAAAGAGAGGAGGGAGGAAGATTGGAAGGAGGAAAGAGGGAAGGAAGGAAAGAGAGGAGGGAGGAAGATTGGAAGGAGGAAAGAGGGAAGGAAGGAGAAGAAGGAGGTAGGAAGGGAAGGAAGGAAAGTTAGTAGGTAGGAAGATTGGAAGGAGGAAAGAGGGAAGGAAGGAAAGAGAGGAGGGAGGAAGATTGGAAGGAGGAAAGAGGGAAGGAAGGAGAAGAAGGAGATAGGAAGGGAAGGAAGGAAAGGAAGAAGGTAGGAAGATTGGAAGGAGGAAAGAGGGAAGGAAGGAAAGAGAGGAGGAAGATTGGAAGGAGGAAAGAGGGAAGGAAGGAGAAGAAGGAGATAGGAAGGAAGGAAGGATAGGTAGTAGGTAGGAAGTTTGGAAGGAGGAAAGAGGGAAGGAAGGTGAAGAAGGAGTTAGGAAGGGAAGGAAGGAAAGGAAGAAGGTAGGAAGATTGGAAGGAGGAAAGAGGGAAGGAAGGAGAAGAAGGAGATAGGAAGGGAAGGAAGGAAAGGAAGAAGGTAGGAAGATTGGAAGGAGGAAAGAGGGAAGGAAGGAAAGGAAGAAGGTAGGAAGATTGGAAGGAGGAAAGAGGGAAGAAAGGAGAAGAAGGAGGTAGGAAGGGAAGGAAGGAAAGGAAGAAGGTAGGAAGATTGGAAGGAGGAAAGAGGGAAGGAAGGAAAGGAAGAAGGAAGGAGGATTAGGAGGAAAAGGGAAGAAAGGAGGTAGAAGGAGGAAGGAAGGAAGAAAGGAAAGAAGATTGGAAGGAGGAAAGAGGGAAGGAAGGAGAAGAAGGAGATAGGAAGGGAAGGAAGGAAAGGAAGAAGGTAGGAAGATTGGAAGGAGGAAAGAGGGAAGGAAGGAAAGGAAGAAGGTAGGAAGATTGGAAGGAGGAAAGAGGGACTAGTGAACGCAAATAAAAGCCACAAGAAAAGAAAAAAATACAACAGATTAAAATAGTTAAATACTTTATTTAGAATCGAATGGCAATGACAAAACAGCCTTCAACAAACACACAAAAAAATAAAACCAAACATTCATCAAAGTAAAAACATATTGAAAAACTAGTACAACAAATGGTTTATTGGACGGCCAGAAATATCAAGACCCGTCATGCTATCGAGTGGAAAACGGAGGCGCAGCCTGGAAAGAGCGTGGGAGGAGAGGCGCCGGGGAAAAAGGGAGACAGGGAGAGGGAGAGACTTGTAGGCAGGCAGGTGGAGAGGAAGGAAGATGCATAGGTAGGCGAGAGGAAGGAAGAGCGAGGGTGAGAAAGAGGAAAAAGTGGAGGTAAAGAGCGAGGGATATTCGTAAGAAGTTAAAGAGGGTGGAAGAAAGAGAAAAAAAAGATGGAAATATAAAGAAATGGATTTTGGTGGGAAGGCTGAGAGAGGAAGAAGAGAAATATAAAAAAAACAGGAGAGAGTGCGAGGGAGAATATTGAAGAGAGCTTAGGTAGGAGGCGGATAAAACATAGGAGGCACAGAGATAGACATAGAGAGATAGCTAAAGGAAACCATTTAGGTAGATAAAACGGAATGAAGAGGCGCAGGAAGTGACTTCTAGACCGAGGGAATGAAGGGATGAAATGAGATAGAAAGGGAAAACAAAGAGACAGGAGGGAAGTAGTGGGAGTTAAGATATAATTGATTGCTTGTGAAGGTAGGAACATTAGTACAATACAATGTGATAGAAACAGAAGACAGGGGAGGGGGTGGGGAAGGAGATACAGAGGCTGCCGTAACAAAAGCAAAAAATATAAAGGACCAGTAAGTCAGTTAGACAAGCAAACAACACTCAGCGCCTCACATCACAACACAAAGCCTCGCGTGGGTTGTCTAAGCGGTTTAACGAAGCTTACGCCCGTACTCCAAGCTCTTCCTTCCTCGGGCATTCCCTCGACATCAGTTACAACAATATCATTATGCCAGACTCCAATCCTTACGAGCTGCCTATGTTAAGGGTTAGTAGCGCCGCCCATAACAGCAATTCTCCCTTTCAGTAACAGTATGGTGCAGATATGTTTGTGCAGATGTGTTAAGAAGAAAGGAATTCGAAGGGAAGGATGTCCAATTCAAATAGGAAGAGAAACCGTTGAGAAGCTGACGTAGGATGAAATAGTAGTAGACGACATTTCTTAGAAAGCCACCGACATCTTTAAGATGTCGGTAAATACTGGCTATGTGCCGAGCCTATGGAAAGTAGCTAATGTGACGCCGATTTTTAAAAAGGGGGACAGGTCAGTTGCTTCAAACTATCGCCCAATTAGCTTAACATCGGTTATAGGGAAGATGCTGGAGTCCATAATAGCCAGGAACATTCGGGAGCATTTAGAGAAACATAGCTTAATTCACGACTCGCAGCATGGGTTCACAAGAGGTAGGTCATCCCTCACCAATCTCTTGTCCTTCTACAATAAAGTATTTGAGGCGGTTGACAGAGATGAAAATTATGATGTAATCTATCTTGATTTTAGTAAAGCGTTTGACAAAGTTCCTCACCAACGACTGTTGCTTAAATTACAGGCTCACGGAGTAGAGGGTAAAGTTTTGAACTGGGTCAAGGCGTGGCTTAGCAATAGGAAGCAAAGAGTGCAAATCAATGGTAAAAGATCTGACTGGGGATGTGTTACGAGTGGGTCCACAAGGTTCGGTATTAGGTCCACTTTTGTTTATTATTTATATCAATGACTTAGACACAGGAATTAGTAGTGATGTTAGTAAATTTGCAGATGATACCAAGATCGGTAGAGTAATTGAGTCGGATCAGGACGCTAGTATTCTCCAAGGTGAACTCAACAGATTATATGACTGGGCGGATAAATGGCAGATGGAGTTCAATGTAGGGAAGTGCAGTATTCTGAGTGTAGGTAGGAACAACCCCTCACATAACTATTGCTTAAATGACACTCTCATAAGTAGGTCTGGGTGCGAGAGGGATTTAGGGGTCTTAGTGAGCTCTGATCTCCGTCCAAGGGCACAATGCATTCAAGCTAGAAATCGAGCTAATAGGGTACTGGGATTTATTTCAAGGAGCGTAAGCAACAAAAGCCCCGAAGTCTTTCTCAAACTATATTTAGCATTAGTTAGACCTCATCTTGACTATGCGGTTCAGTTCTGGTCACCCTACTATAGAATGGATATCAAAATGTTAGAATCGGTGCAGAGGAGGATGACTAAGATGATTCAGGGGTTGAGAAACTTGCCATACGAGGAAAGACTCAAACAGTTAAACTTGCATTCTCTAGAAAGGCGAAGGGTGCGTGGAGACATGATCGAGGTTTATAAATGGATGAAGGGCTTTAATAAGGGAGACATTCATAAGGTTTTGTTGGTAAGAGAACCGGGTAGGACACGAAGTAACGGGTTTAAACTGGATAAATTCAGATTCAACAGGGACATAGGCAAAAATTGGTTTACTAACAGGGTGGTGGATGAGTGGAATAGGCTTAGCAGTCACGTGGTGAGTGCTAATTCAATTGTCACATTAAAAAATAAACTAGATAAATTCATGGACAGCGATATTAGGTGGGGTTAGATACACGGGAGCTTAGGGTCAAAGGAGCTGCCTCGTACAGGCCTACCGGCCTCTTGCAGACTCCTGCGTTCTTATGTTCTTATGTTCTTATGTTCTTATGTAGAAAGGGAGAGTTAGAATGCAATCATCTATTAGGGTTCAAAGGAGGACAAGCTGTGAGAATATCCTTCTTTGTTACTCTTCGTTGGACCCGTTCCAACTTTTCTATGTCTTTTCTGTAGTAGGGAGACCAAAACTGTACACAGTACTCTAGACGGGGTCGAACCAACGAATTATACAGTTTTAATATTACTTTTTCCGATTTATTATTAAAGACTCGTCCGATGAAGCCAACCAATTTGTTTGCAGTTTTAACTACCTCTGAACAATGCTGACCGGGCTTTAAATCGCTTGATATAGTGATTCCAAGATCCTTTTCTTTACTTACTGCAGAAAGTTGTTGGTCATTCATTATGTACCGAACGCGATTGTTATTTTTTCCGATGTGCAACACTTTACATTTCTCAACGTTAAATTTCATTTGCCATTGATTGGCCCAACGTGCAAGTCGATCTATATCTGATTGTAAAGCTTCTTCGTCGAGTATCGCAGTTACTTTACTAGCAATTTTTGTGTCATCAGCAAATTTTGATACTTTGTGTTGTAACCCGTAATCCGGGTCACACAGGGGAGACGACACACTGTTTGTACTAGTGACACTTGACTTAAAATTCTGGTACTTTAGGAGTATTTAAAGGAGTTCGTAAATGGGGTGATGAAACGGTGTCGCCTTTCTTATATGTATTTTATTCTACCTTAATACTACTTAATATTACAGAGGGTAAAAATATTGTTTAAACCAGCGACTGGCTTACTAGACTCAATGAGTCTTCAGGTTTTCTTTCACTATTGGTTACTGACGTTAACACTGGTATAATATTGAGTAAAAACTCACACAATAAAGTATCATAGAAATATAATCCTAAGTAAAACTAAGATAATAGAGCACAATAGATATGTTAGATACGCTTTCCTCTATGGCACCACTTTACTCCATACTCACAGTAGCAAAGATGATTGTTCTACCCATGTTGTCTAGGGAAGGACAACTGGGTGTATAGCAACGAACAGAGTGCTGGTTGATCTGATCTCTTGGCTGCATAAATGCTTCTTATATAGGCATGACATATATACAGACATCACGAGGGTAATACGTCAGGCGTGTGAGTCATACATCAAACTCACACCGAGCTCATACAATAATCTACCTAACCGACATGTGTAATAAGGTCGATTTTAATCCTAGTGTAGCTGTCACGCGGTGACGCAGCTTTGTTTTCATAACATTTTGTTCCGCGGTTGATCGTGTTTTGGCCGCGGTTGATTGTGTTTTGGCCGCGGTTGATTGTGTTTTGGCTTAGAGAGATAAGCGGGTGCGTTAATGGGCAATTGCAATTGTGTATAGGTTGGTAAATGAACAGTGCATTTGGGAACAATCATGTGTTGGAGTCCGTGTTGTGTTTTAGCGGTCGATACCGCTGTTGTCATCGGAAAATATTGCCGGTGAAGATGATGACACTGGAGCGAGTGATGTCGCAGCCCTCGGGGCACCACATTTGCAAATGAGCCCATCATCGATATCATTAACATAAATTTAGAAGAGCATGGGGCCAAGCACTGATCCTTGAGGTACGCCACTTTTGACATCGAGCCAGTTAGATGTAACACCGTTTAGAACTACTCTCTGTTTCCGCTCAGAGAGCCAGTCCGCAAGCCAATTGTGAATGTTACCCGAGATACCGTGCGCCAGTAGTTTGCTGAGCAATCGTTGGTGGGGGACCTTATCAAATGCCTTTTGAAAATCCAGATATATGATATCTACTGATCTGCTTTCATCGAACACCTCAAAAATATAGTGAAAAAAATCAAGTAAGTTAGTCAAACACGAACGTTTACTACGGAAGCCATGTTGCGAATTATTTATTATATTATTTTCTTCGAAGAATTTCGCCATATTGTCGCGAATGATAGTCTCCATTAACTTACAAACAATAGATGTCAGGCTAATTGGTCGATAGTTTCCTGGATGAGACTTGTCCCCCTTTGAAAATTGGTGTGACATTTGCAAGTTTCAATCCGACGGAACTTTTCCAGCTGTTAAAGATTTATTGAATATGATGGAGAGCGGTTTACAAATTTGATGTTTGATTTCTTTAAGACCCTAGTAATTTGTCTGGACCAGGAGCTTTGCTTACTTTAATCTTTTCAATTGTGCGTAAAATGTCACTTTCTACGATGAGCACGCGACTTAACATCTTTTCGGCCCTTCTAACCTCCGGCGGTTGAGGTGATAAACAATCTTCGTCGGTAAATACGGATGCGAAAAGTTATTTAGGATTTTAGCCATTTCATTTTCATCGTTATTTTGGTTACCATTTTCATTAGCAAGCGGTCCGATACCACAAGTGAGTGACTTTTTATTTACATAGCTGAAAAATTCTTTAGGATTAGATTTACTTGTTTCCGCTATATATTCTTCAAGATTTTTCTTGCGTTGTTTTATTAATTTCTTGGTTTCGCGGCGAATTCTGTCCAACTCTAGTTTGTCAGCCTCGCTCTGAGATGATATGTACCTACTGTATACGCGTTTTTTAAGAGATAGGCTATTTTGAATTTCGTTATTCCACCATTTGGGTTTCTTCTTAGAAGCTGAACGTCTGTTACGATAGGGTACGCATATGCTTATGGCATTGTTCAATATTGTGGTGAAGGCCCCCCAAGATTTATCAATATCTGTTTCCGCCGTGATTTCAGTCCAGTCAGAATTATTTAGAATTGATCGGAGTCTTACGAAATTCGCTCTCTGATAATCAGGCACCTTTTCTTTACTAGGAGTTACTTTACTTTCTTTCATATTGATGCTGAATGTGATTGTTCGGTGATCGCTAGAACTAAAAACTGGACCAACATTTACTTCGTTAACTAGATCAGCTGTCGTTGAAAAGATAAGGTCAAGTATATTATTTTCCCGAGTCGGTTCTTGAACGTGTTGATGTAAATCACTTTCTAGTAAATTAAGAGAGAAAGAGGGGAAGGGTAGAGGGACAAGGAGGTACAAGAGAGTACAGGGTGGGGAGATGGGGAGGATAGAAGGAGGGGGAGTGAGACGAAGTAGAAGGGAGTAAAGAATGGAGAGGACGAGGAGGAGGAGGAAGAGAAGGGAAAAAGGAGGAGAAGGAAGTTGTATTTAAAGGAAGAGGAGAAGCAGAAGTAGCAGAAAGGATGTCTTGGTACGAAAGGGAGATGGGAGAGAGAGAATGTTTAAGGGAAACGGAAGAGAATGAGATGAAAAAGAGGAGAAGAGGGTGAAAGAAATGAAAAGGAGAAGAGAAAGAGAAAAAAGATAAAACCAGAAGAAATGAAGAAAAAGAGGATGGAGGTAATGAAGGAAGGAGGGGAGAAATGAAGAAGGGAGGGAAACCAGGGATGAAGGGGATGGGGAGAAGGAAGGAAGGAAAAGAAGAGGGTATGGAAAGGAATGCGTGAAGGAAGCCATGGATGAGAGAAGGGAAAAAGAAGAAAAGGCGAAAAGGAAAGAAAGACGAAAGAAAAGGAGGAAAACAGTAAAAAAGGAAAGGAAAGGAAGGAGGAAAAGAGGAAGGCACAAGAAATGAAAGAAAAGTGAAGAGAGGAAGTAGAGAAAGAAGGGAACAGGAGAGAAGAACGATGAAAGGAAGGAGAGAGAGGTAAGAAAGACAGGAAGTAGAGAAAAAAAAAGAGGAAAGGACGAACAGAAAGATTAAAATAATAAGGTAAAAAATGGAATATAAAATGAAGACAAACCGTGAAGGAGGAGGAGGAAGAGGAGGAGGAGGAGGAGGAGGATAAGGAAGAGCTAGCATAGGAGGAATAAAAGAAAAGGAAAGAGGAAGAGGAAAACGAGGAAAATAAGAAAAGCTGGAAAAGGAAGAGGAGATGAAGACAAGAGGCACAGGAGGAGGAGGCGGAGGAGGAGGAGGAAGAAGAAGAGGGAGGAATAAGGTAAAGGAGGAGGAAAATGAGGCATAGCGAAGGACTGACTCGTGCGGAACGGAAACAAAAGAAACGCGTTGTGCGCGTCATAAGGTCAACAGTCCGTGGTGCTCCTGACGACGCTCCTCCTCTCCTCCTCCTCCTCCTCCTCCTCCTCCTCTTCTCTCCTTCTTTTCCTTTCTTTTTTCTCTTCTCTTCTCTTTTCCTTTTCCTCTTTTTCCTCCGGTTCTTCATCGTTTTTTTTTTTTTCTCTCTCTCTTTTCTTTTTTTCCTCCTCCTTTATCTTATCCTCTCTTAATTCATTCTTTGCTTTTATCCTTCTCTTCGTAGTTCCTTCTTCCTTCCTTCCTTCCTCCCTTCATTTGTCTTCGTCTCTTCTTCCTTTTCCTCCTCACCTCCAGGGCGTGTTAGGGAACCGACGGGCAAGAAAGGGGGCAGATAATCTTGTGAGAAGAAAGTTATCTTTTTTGTCCTTCCGAGGTGAGTGAGAAGGGACAGTTTTATTTATTTTTTATTTATGTTGAGTGTAATGATAATAATAGTAGTAAGGCAGGTATTTCAGGCCTTTCCAACGTCCTCCACTTCTCCCGTTGCGAGCCATAGAAGTAAACATAATTTACTAATTCCTAAAAAAGACAGGAATGGACTAAGTGATAAAAGTCAACAAAAAGCGAACCAGTAATAAAATATGAGTAATTGAGGTAAATCATAAAAAACCCGACAAACTTCACAAACAGAATCATTCTCTCTCTCTCTCTCTCTCTTACTCTCGTCATTTTCCAAGATTGTGGCCACAAGTGTCCTGTTTACCCCGCCGCCTTGAGAAGTAAACAAGGAGGAGGAGGAGGAGGAGGAGGAGGAGGAGGAGGAGGAGGAGGGGCGAGTTGTTGAGAAGGAGGCGGAGGAGAAGGAGTAAGACGAGTTCGAAGAGGATGAAGAGGAGGAAAAGGAGCAAAGGCAACGGAGGAAAAGAGGAATAGAAGGAGGAGGAGGAGAAAGAAATAAACAGAGAAGAAGAGGAAGAGAAAGAGAGGAGAAGCAAAAGATAGGGAAGGAAGAGAATAAACAAAGAATAAAAAAATGAAGAGGTATAAGGAGGCAGAGGAAAAGATGAAGAGGAGGAGGAGGAAGAAGAGGAAGAGGAGGAGGCGAAGGAGGAGGAGGAGGAGGAGGAGGAGGAGGAGGAGGAGGAGGAAGAGGATGATTCACTGACCTCCAGCTTAACGAAGTCATTTGTATACTTGGAGGAAAGACTTTCTAAGGCGCCGAAGAGGAAACATGGAAACATGGAAACATGGAAATGCAGGCAACAGAAAGCCTATTGGCTCATTACGAGGTCGCCCGCTTGGGTGATTTAATCTGCTCGACCGCCACTTGGGGCTTGGTGAGCAGATGAAAGCACCTCGATATTGAGGAGCAGATGGAAGCCCCTCGTTATTCAGTTTACTCCTGACGCAGCGAAATGACGGTCGATTCTATATTTGAAGGAGTTGATGGTATTCGCATTTACTACTTCTGAGGGAAGATTGTTCCAGTGGCGGATGACTCGGTTTGAAAAGAAACTCCTTCCAATGTCTGTGTTACATCGACTCGACTGAATGGGTAAACCGTTATTTCTAGTTCTTGAGTTGGTTTGCAGTTCAAAGAATTTGGAGTAATCGACGTTATTGAACTTTTTTAGATACTTGAAGACTTGAATCATATCCCCTCGTAGGCGTCTTTTCTCCAATGTACAGAGATTGAGTCGCTTGAGTCGTTCCTCGTATGGTTGAGCCCTGAAGGTTGGAATCATCTTTGTGGCGCGTCGTTGAATAATTTCCAGTAAAGCAATGTCCTTTCTGTAATTGGGAGACCAGAACTGCACTGCATACTCGAGGTGCGGTCTTACCATGGAATTATACAAGGATAGCATCACGTCTGGTGTTTTACACTCGAAGTTCCTCGCTATGAACCCGAGCATAATGTTGGCTTTGTTGTATGCTTTTTTACAGTGATTCGCGTGTTTCAGGTCACTGCTGATAGTGACTCCAAGATCCTTTTCCTCCTGCATCGCTTGCAGAGGTCTCCCATTCATGATGTATGTGTGGTTACTATTTTGGGACCCAATGTGCATGACTGCATTTGTCAACATTAAAAAACATTTGCCATTTTTCCGACCATTCGATAATGTGATTGAGGTCTTTCTGAATGATTTCGCAGTCGGTCTTTGTGAGGGCATCTCCACCCACCTTGGTGTCATCTGCAAATTTCGATATTGTGGATTTCAGTCCTGATTCTAGGTCATTGATATATATGATAAAGAGGATGGGTCCCAGCACTGACCCTTGAGGCACTCCACTAGTGACTGGTAGCCAATCGGAAGGCTGTCCGTTGAGTAGTACTCGTTGTTTTCTGTCGGTGAGCCAATCTCTTATCCACGCGATCAGATTGGCTCCGATGCCCGCCGAGTGCAGTTTCTGAAGGCGTCGCTCGTGCGGTACCTTGTCGAAGGCGTTCTGAAAGTCCAGGTATATAACATCACTGGGGATGTGGGCATCCCAGTTCTTATATATACCTTGGAAGAAGTCTAATAAATTCGTTAGGCAGGAGCGCTTGTTTCTGAAGCCATGCTGGGTGTCGGAGATTATATTATTGTTTTCTAGAAACTTAACAAGTTTATCTCTAATAATCTTTTCGAGTATTTTTCCTGCCACTGATGTCAAACTTATGGGCCTGTAGTTTAATGCAACGCTTTTGTCTCCTTTTGAAAATCGGTGTTACGTTCGCCATCTTCCAGTCTTCCGGGACCTTGTTTAGTTGAACTGACCGGTTGAATATGGTGAGTGGTTGAAGAATTTGTTGTTTAAGCTCTTTAATAACCGCGGGGACAAACTGTCGGGTCCTGTTGACTTGTTCGTGTCGAGTTTGTCCAAGCACTTTTTTACTTCTTGGTCGCATATTGAGTCAATTTCCAGCGGCGTGATCTCACTCGGCGGGGCAGGGCTCGGGGATGGTTTCTATGTCCTCGACTGTGAATACGGATGCGAAGTTACTGTTGAGGATTCTGGCCATCTGTTTACTGTCCTGAGTTACAGATCCAGTCTCGTCTGTCAGGGGACCAATATTGGATTTTACTTTCTTTTTCGATCTTATGTACGTGAAGAATTTCTTGGAGTTAGTTTTGATTTCGCGCGCTATTTGCTTTTCATAGTTGCGTTTGCTACCCGAATAAGGCTGCGACAAGCTCTGAGGCTGTTGTGGTACTGTGTGCTGGCTTCGGCCGTAGCATTCTCTTTCATCAAATTATAATTCCTTTTTTTTAGGTTTACTGCCCTTTTTATTTCTCTGGTCATCCACGGTGGATCTACGGCCCCATTTACTCGCCTGGATTTCGTATGCACTGTAGCCTTCTCTACTTGCAACAGCTTATCTTTGAAGACGTTCCACGCGTTGTCGATTGTATTGTCGGTGATGCCAAGTTGGTCCCAGGTCGTAGGGGAAGCAGTGCACGGGCTAAGTTGAAATTTCCTTTTTTGTAATCTGGTATCACTGATGGATTATCTACGAGTTTGTGACATATGTTGATATTAAAACGGATTAAGTGGTGATCGCACCCATTAAGTTTCTCACCAATTGTACAGTCGCGAATGAGGTCGGGGTCGCTTACTAATACCAGATCCAGCAGATTGTTTTCTCTTGTTGGTTGAGTTACAACTTGAGTGAGGAACGAATCCTCCACCATTTCTAAAAGCCTTTTACCCTCTTGATCTCCAGTCATCAGTCCCCAGTCAATGTTAGGGCAATTAAAGTCCCCAATTATAATTGCTTCCTTGCTTTGTGTTATAGAGTGAATCTCTTCGTAGAGGGCAGTGTCATCGGCTGCCTGTTGTTTCGGAGGCCTGTATACGGTTGCAAGTGTTAGTTTCTTGTTATTTGCGGTTATTTCCACATAGACAGAATCGTATTTCTCTGCGTCCTGTTTGTCTATTTTTATGGCAGGGAGTGTACTTTTACGTAGCAAACTACTCCTCCTTTCTTGTGCTGACTTTGTGGAAGCTGTACCCAGGGAATGACATTTCGGATTCTAGATGGGTAGAGTTGGCCCAAGTCTCTGTGATGGCTACCACATCTGGTTTCTCTGTTGCAACATACGCCCTAATTTCGTCCTTTTGGGTATTAAACTACGTGCATTTGTGTACATGATAGAAATGTGGCCGTGACGAGTTGTACCAGTTCGCTTGTCGGAGGCGTGGTTAGTTACACAGTTTCTTGTGAGTCGCACTGACGCTACGGGTTGGTTGATCAAGGGCCTTTTCCCGTCCTCGCCCGCCGTTTTTGAAAGGCTTTTCGAAAAGCTTTTCACTGCCTCGTCCAGAAGCCTCCTGAAACGCGCCGATCCAACCTCATTCAGATGTAGTCCATCGTTCCAAAACAAGTCTGGGCGCTCAAGGAAGTGGTGCCAGGCGTTTGTAAACGCCACGCCTTCGTCGTCACAAATTTCCTTCAGACTAGTATTGATGTTGCTCGCTTTGCTGTTGAAGCCGGCGTAAGCGCTGATTCTGGGTAGAATTCCAGAGACAATGACGTGAGGGGACTTGGTCTTGTAACGCCGAATGACCTGACGGTATTTTGATAGTAGGGCCTGAGTTTGAGTAGACTGAACGTCATTTGTCCCCGCGTGAATCAAATAAACTGTGTCTTCCTTCGCGAGTTCCGTGACAGCATCGACAGCTGAAGTAATGTCGTCCAGTTTGGCTCCCAGAATAAAATAACGCCTCCGCGTCTCTGTATTCCTGCCGCAGAATTCCGTTAATTGACCTCTAACCAGCGAGTCCCCTACAAGTCTAACAGATGTTTTCAGCTTGTCTGTGCCCCGAAACTGTGTCTGATCTACGCAGACCACAGCAGGAAGAATGGTCTTGTGGCGTCTAATGGATGAGTAGTGAGGAGGGGAGTGGTGGACTGGTCGTGGAGGCGTTAGGAGGGCTGGTAGAGGGGTGGGACTTGGGGGAGCCAAGGGAAGATGAGGAAGAGGCGGAAGGGGTTGACTGCAGGGGAGTAGAGGAGGAGGATGTTGAGGATGTGGAGGAGGGGGCAGAGGCGGAGGAGGAGGAAGGGGAGGAAGGGGTTGACTGGGGAGGAGTAGAGGAGGAGGATGTTGAGGATGTGGAGGAGGGGGCCGAGGCGGAGGAGGAGGAAGGGCAGGGGTTGACTGGGGAGGAGAGAGGAGGAGGATGTTGAGGATGTGGAGGAGGGGAGAAGAAATGTAAGGAGGAGGCGGCAGAGGCGGAGGAGGAGGAAGAGGCGAAGGGGTTGGCTGGGGGAGTAGAGGAGGAGGATGTTGATGATGTGGAGGAGGGGCAGAGTTGGAGGAGGAGGAAGGGGCGGAAGAGAAGAGGAGGAAGAGGAAGGGGAGGAAGAGTAGGTCGTGGTGGTGATGGTGGGATGGGTGGGGGAGGGGGCGGGGGTGGTGGCGGTGCTGGTGGTGGAGGGTGAAGAAGGGGGGGGGTTGGCGGCCTGTGGTGATGAGGTGGAGGAGGGAAGGGAGGAGGCGGGGGAGGGATGAGAAATGGAGGGGGCTGAGGAGGAGGAGGAGGTATGTGATCGGGTGATTTCGGAGTACGTAGAAGACGAAGAAGAAGAAGAAGAAGAAGAAGAAGAAGAAGAAGAAGAAGAAGAAGAAGAAGAAGAAGAAGAAGAAGAAGAAGAAGAAGAAGAAGGAGGAGTAGGGAGTTGAGGGTATGACGTCACGATGTCCCAAAGTAAAGAATTGGAGCGTTGTAGATCCTCGTTGGTTGTTTGTAGTGCCTGAATACGTAAGTCTAAGACACAGTACCTACACATCGAGTCGCTGGTTTGGTAGTGAATCGCAGCATATTTCTTTGAACAATTACAGCAATTGAAATAGTTGGACGGCATGATTACTTTTTTTTTTTTTTTTTTTTTATTTACTGTTGCAAAACGATATAACTGTGAGCTTTACAGTTAAGATGAATTTTGTATCCGCGTGGGCTGTGGTGAACACCTAGAGGGAGGCGGCTTTAAATCGGTCGAGTCACGCGGGAGAGTTTAAGGTGTGGCGTCTATGAGGGCCCACACGTGTTTTCCCTCCGGGATTAAAATTCTCTGGGGGATTAAACTTTTCCTCCTTTTCAAAACAGGTGTGCTGGTATACGGGTCAAGCTTTGTACTTCTACGTTAGTGACAGATTTTCTACGTTAGTTAGACACAAGAAGCTCACTGTCTTTCACTGGGTGCTGTGTTAGGTCGTGTAGTTGTAATCCTATTGAGGAAAGACAGGAAATACAAAAAAGTCGATATATAACTTAACCGCTCGTGGATCAGCAGGGAAGTCCTCTCACTGTAAGGTAATCCTCGCAACACTTCAAACACTAGTTAGACGCGTCACAGCACTGAGTTAGACGTTAATTAATTAAGTTGAGTGGTGCTAAATAAGACAAGTAAACAAGCACAGTTAGTCGTTCGATTTCTGATAAGGCGTACGGGCCTATTTAAGTAACGGTTAATTAAAAACGTGGATGAACGGATTTCAAAAGTTGTGACGTTAAAATGTAACACACGGAGTCGATTTACACACAAAATAACAAGTGTCGTTTCACCAAACGAGGTGAAAAGCAAGGTTAAGGTTTAATGCCGCAGCAGCAGCAAGGTCAACGTCCGTCCCTTTGAGGAGGTCAGGCGAGACTGAGAGGTCAGGCGAGACTGGAAGGAGGTCAGGCGAGACTGAAAGGAGGTCAGGCGGAGGAGGAGGAGGAGGAGGAAAAGGAGGAGGAGGAGGAGGAGGAGGAGGAGGGGATCGAGGCAGTGGAAATCTCGAAGGAGAATTAAAATGTATTCAGACTTAATTCGTGTCCTTGAGAAGCGAGACGATCTTATGCAATGTATCAATTAGAGGGAGGGAAGGAAGGAAGGAAGGAAGGAGGGAGAGATGAAGGAAAGAAAGGAGGTAGGAAGATTGGAAGGACAGCTAGGAGGGAAGGAGGAAAGAGGGAAGGAAGGAAAGAGAGGAGGTAGGAAGGGAAGGAAGGAAAGGAAGAAGGTAGGAAGATTGGAAGGAGGAAAGAGGGAAGGAAGGAGAAGAAGGTAGGAAGATTGGAATGAGGAAAGAGGGAAGGAAGGAGAAGAAGGAGGTAGGAAGGGAAGGAAGGAAAGGAAGAAGGTAGGAAGATTGGAAGGAGGAAAGAGGGAAGGAAGGAAAGAGAGGAGGGAGGAAGATTGGAAGGAGGAAAGAGGGAAGGAAGGAGAAGAAGGAGATAGGAAGGTTGGAAGGAAAGGAAGAAGGTAGGAAGATTGGAAGGAGGAAAGAGGGAAGGAAGGAGAAGAAGGAGATAGGAAGGTTGGAAGGAGGAAAGAGGGAAGGAAGGAGAAGAAGGAGATAGGAAGGCTGGAAGGAGGAAAGAGGGAAGGAAGGAGAAGAAGGAGATAGGAAGGTTGGAAGGAGGAAAGAGGGAAGGAAGGAGAAGAAGGAAGAAAGAGGGAAGGAAGGAAAGGAAGAAGGTAGGAAGATTGGAAGGAGGAAAGAGGGAAGGAAGGAGGAAAGAGGGAAGGAAGGAGAAGAAGGAGATAGGAAGGGAAGGAAGGAAAGGAAGAAGGTAGGAAGATTGGAAGGAGGAAAGAGGGAAGGAAGGAGAAGAAGGAGGTAGGAAGGGAAGGAAGGAAAAGAAGAAGGTAGGAAGATTGGAAGGAGGAAAGAGGGAAGGAAGGAGAAGAAGGAGGTAGGAAGGGAAGGAAGGAAAGGAAGAAGGTAGGAAGATTGGAAGGAGGAAAGAGGGAAGGAAGGAAAGAGAGGAGGGAGGAAGATTGGAAGGAGGAAAGAGGGAAGGAAGGAAAGAGAGGAGGGAGGAAGATTGGAAGGAAAGAGGAAGGAAGGAAAGAGAGGAGGAGGAAGATTGGAAGGAGGAAAGAGGAAGGAAGGAGAAGAAGGAGGAAGGGAAGGAAGGAAAGGAAGAAGGTAGGAAGATTGGAAGGAGGAAAGAGGGAAGGAAGGAAAGAGGAGGAGGAAGATTGGAAGGAGGAAAGAGGAAGGAAGGAGAAGAAGGAGGTAGGAAGGAAGGAAGGAAAGGAAGAAGGTAGGAAGATTGGAAGGAGGAAAGAGGGAAGGAAGGAGAAGAAGGAGGTAGGAAGGGAAGGAAGGAAAGGAAGAAGGTAGGAAGATTGGAAGGAGGAAAGAGGGAAGGAAGGAAAGGAAGAAGGTAGGAAGATTGGAAGGAGGAAAGAGGGAAGGAAGGAAAGGAAGAAGGTAGGAAGATTGGAAGGAGGAAAGAGGGAAGGAAGGAGAAGAAGGAGGTAGGAAAGGAAGGAAGGAAAGGAAGAAGGTAGGAAGATTGGAAGGAGGAAAGAGGGAAGGAAGGAGAAGAAGGAGATAGGAAGGAAGGAAGGAAAGGAAGAAGGTAGGAAGATTGGAAGGAGGAAAGAGGGAAGGAAGGAGAAGAAGGAGATAGGAAAGGAAGGAAGGAAAGGAAGAAGGTAGGAAGATTGGAAGGAGGAAAGAGGGAATGAAGGAAAGAGAGGAGGGAGGAAGATTGGAAGGAGGAAAGAGGGAATGAAGGAAAGAGAGGAGGGAGGAAGATTGGAAGGAGGAAAGAGGGAAGGAAGGAGAAGAAGGAGATAGGAAGGGAAGGAAGGAAAGGAAGAAGGTAGGAAGATTGGAAGGAGGAAAGAGGGAAGGAAGGAGAAGAAGGAGATAGGAAGGGAAGGAAGGAAAGGAAGAAGGTAGGAAGATTGGAAGGAGGAAAGAGGGAAGGAAGAAAAGGAAGAAGGTAGGAAGATTGGAAGGAGGAAAGAGGGAAGAAAGGAGAAGAAGGAGGTAGGAAGGGAAGGAAGGAAAGGAAGAAGGTAGGAAGATTGGAAGGAGGAAAGAGGGAAGAAAGGAGAAGAAGGAGGTAGGAAGGGAAGGAAGGAAAGGAAGAAGGTAGGAAGATTGGAAGGAGGAAAGAGGGAAGAAAGGAGAAGAAGGAGGTAGGAAGGGAAGAAAGGAGAAGAAGGAGGTAGGAAGGGAAGAAAGGAGAAGAAGGAGGTAGGAAGGGAAGGAAGGAGAAGAAGGAGGTAGGAAGGGAAGAAAGGAGAAGAAGGAGGTAGGAAGGGAAGGAAGGAGAAGAAGGAGGTAGGAAGGGAAGAAAGGAGAAGAAGGAGGTAGGAAGGGAAGGAAGGAAAGGAAGAAGGTAGGAAGATTGGAAGGAGGAAAGAGGGAAGAAAGGAGAAGAAGGAGGTAGGAAGATTGGAAGGAGGAAAGAGGGAAGGAAGGAAAGGAAGAAGGTAGGAAGATTGGAAGGAGGAAAGAGGGAAGGAAGGAAAGGAAGAAGGTAGGAAGATTGGAAGGAGGAAAGAGGGAAGGAAGGAAAGGAAGAAGGTAGGAAGATTGGAAGGAGGAAAGAGGGAAGGAAGGAAAGGAAGAAGGTAGGAAGATTGGAAGGAGGAAAGAGGGAAGGAAGGAAAGGAAGAAGGTAGGAAGATTGGAAGGAGGAAAGAGGGATTAGTGAACGCAAATAAAAGCCACAAGAAAAGAAAAAAATACAATAGATTAAAATAGTTAAATACTTTATTTAGAATCGAATGGCAATGACAAAACAGCCTTCAACAAACACACAAAAAAATAAAACCAAACATTCATCAAAGTAAAAACATATTGAAAAACTAGTACAACAAATGGTTTATTGGACGGCCATAAATATCCAAGACCCCGTCATGCTATCGAGTGGAAAACGGGAGGCGCGGCCCGGAAAGAGCGTGGGAGGAGAGGCGCCGGGGAAAAAGGGAGACAGGGAGAGGGAGAGACTTGTAGGCAGGCAGGTGGAGAGGAAGGAAGATGCATAGGTAGGCGAGAGGAAGGAAGAGCGAGGGTGAGAAAGAGGAAAAAGTGGAGGTAAAGAGCGAGGGATATTCGTAAGAAGTTAAAGTGGGAGGAAGAAAGAGAAAAAAAAGATGGAAATATAAAGAAATGGATTTTGGTGGGAAGGCTGAGAGAGGAAGAAGAGAAATATAAAAAAAACGGGAGAGAGTGCGAGGGAGAATATTGAAGATAGCTTAGGTAGGAGGCGGATAAAACATAGGAGGCACAGAGATAGACATAGAGAGATAGCTAAAGGAAACCATTTAGGTAGATAAAACGGAATGAAGAGGCGCAGGAAGTGACTTCTAGACCGAGGGAATGAAGGGATGAAATGAGATAGAAAGGGAAAACAAAGAGACAGGAGGGAAGTAGTGGGAGTTAAGATATAATTGATTGCTTGTGAAGGTAGGAACATTAGTACAATACAATGAGATAGAAACAAAAGACAGGGGAGGGGGTTGGGAAGGAGATACAGAGGCTACCGTAACAAAAGCAAAAAATATAAAGGACCAGTAAGTTAGTTAAGACAAGCAAACAACACTCAGCGCCTCACATCACAACACAAAGCCTCGCGTGGGTTGTCTAAGCGGTTTAACGAAGCTTACGCCCGTACTCCAAGCTCTTCCTTCCTCGGCCATTCCCTCGACATCAGTTACAACAATATCATTATGCCAGACTCCAATCTTTACGAGCTGCCTATGAACCACTGTTAAGGGTAAGTAGCGCCGCCCATAACAGCAATTCTCCTTTTCAGTAACAGTATGGTGCAGATATGTTTGTGCAGATGTGTTAAGAAGAAAGGAATTTGAAGGGAAGGATGTGGAATTCATATAGGAAGAGAAACCGTTGAGAAGCTGACGTAGGATAAAATAGTATTAGACGACATTTCTTAGAAAGGGAGAGTTAGAATGCGATCATCTATTAGGGTTCAAAGGAGGACAAGCTGTGAGAATATCCTTTGTGTTAATTTATTGTCATTGTAAGAGAATGAACAAAAGGTGAGAAAAAGAGGAAGGAAAGGAGATAATTGCAAGCAGTAGATACTTAGATAATAAGGAAGTGTGTGTGTGTGTGTGTGTGTGTGTTTTTTGTTTTGTTTTTTTGTTTTGTGTGTGTGTGTGTGTGTGTGTGTGTGTTACCAGCAAGACGCTCGCCGACGCGCACTTGATAATGAAGTAATAAAGGCTCGACCTTTGATGCAGGTGGAGGGAGGGAAAGCCAGTATCTCTCTCCCTTTCGTTCACTTTTTTTCCGTAGTTTCCTACTCTCATCTCCTATTTCTCTCCTCTTGTTCTGTTCTCGCTTAGGTTTTTTTTTCTACTTTTTATAAATCTTCGTACTTCATCTATTTATCTCATTATTCCTTTCCTATCTTGTTACATTATTTTTTTTTGAAGAGAACTATGTAATTCCTTTTGTCTACTTTCCTTATTCACTTCTCTTCATATGTATTTATTTCTCTATCTGCCACTCTCTATCTATACTTCTTTTTCTATCTAACACTCTATCTATATCTCCCATTCTCCTCTCCGTCGAGAACAGCACACAGGACGCACCGGGCCTCGGCAAGTGTATCATTATGCAGAATAAAACAAAAGGACGCGAGCATGTAATAGGAAAGAACCTGAGACGGAGATTAAACAGCGGCCGGGCATCCACCCCAAGGCAGTTCCCTCTTAGTGTGCGGAGCCCCGGAAAATGATGGGCAAAGAAAACGTGGAATGGAGACGTGGATACGGAAACACGAAGCTGAAAGGAACAAAGCATCGTAATAATAACAACAATAATAATAATAATAATAATAATAATAATAATAATAATAATAATAATAATAATAATAATAATAATAATAATAATAATAATAATAATAATAATAATAATAATAATAATAATAATAATAATAATAATAATAATGGCGTGAGGGATGCTTCATTAAGGTCTCAAAGGATTAATGTGAGGCTGGCTTGATGAAAAGATGGTAAAGGGAGGGGATGGAGGGGATGGAGGGGAGGAGGGGAAGAAAAAGGGACGGCGATATAAAGGGTGAGTAAAGAGTTGGGAAAGGAAAGTACACAGAAGAAGAGGAAGAAGGAAATAAAGAGAGGAAATAACAAGAAGAGTGGGGAGACACGGAGAAAAATAGGAAGTAGGAAAAAGAGGGAGGGAAAGAAATGGAAGACAGTTATGTAGAGGAAATGGGTGAGGGCATTGTGAGAAGAGGATGCTGGTGAGGGGACAAAGGGTGACATGGGTAGAGAGAGAAAAGAAAGGTGGAAAAGGAAGTGCACGGAGGAAGAAAGGAAGGGACGGAAAAAGGAGGCTTGAGGAGAAAGGGAGGGAAGAAAGAAAAGAAGGATTACAGATGAATGAGAAAAAAGATGAACAGGAAGGGAGAAAAAGCAATATGAAAAAGGACAGAACAGGAAAGAAAAGAAGGAAGGAGAAAAGTGGGAAGGTAATTTTTGTCATGTTTTTTTTTTTACTAATTCTCCTCTTTCACTTCATTTTCGTTTGACTTTTATTTCGTTGGTTCACTGCCGAGGAAACATCTGGCGGCGAAAGGCGATTAATATTTTTGCGTAACTACGAAGAAATTAAAATTACGAAAAGATTCACGTTTCGTTTCGTCATGATTTTTTTCCATATTTTTGTGGGAAAAAACGGAAGTTACCATTGCTACTTCATTATTACGACGGAAACTGTGTGTGTTTGATGCACGCACACACACACACACACACACACACACACACACACACACACACACACACACACACGATCTCATCTACTTTTATATTTATCTGGGTTATGACCGATTACACACACACACACACACACACACACACACACACACACACACACACACACACACACACACCATTAGCTCATCAGAGTCATGTCGTCAAACTCTGATATGAAAAAGAAAATCTATCTCTTCTAAAACGTCCAAATTTTAACCATCCAACACATCGTTCTGATCCACGCATCCACCTGTGTACACCTGCCTGTCCACTTAGTCATGCACACCTGTCTATCCGATCAACCCTGCACACCTGTCTATCAGTGAACCAATCAACCATTACCAACCAAATCACCATCACAACCAGTCCACATTCACGGGCCATTGCCAGACGTATACTAGGATTGAAGGAGACGCGGTTTGTTGCGGCGGTAATAAACATGAAGCTCAGGTGAGTCACGTTACCTGGCCGCCAGCTCGGTAATTAGTGGCTGCAGCTGAGCGCCGGACAGGTGGAGGATAGGCAGCGGGTCAGGTCAGGTGTCGCTGAGTGCTGGTCTGTCTGTGTGCCTGGCTGTTTGTCCTCCCGTCATATGGATCTGTTTGTCTTTTAGTTTATGTTTGTCTATCTGCGTCTGTGTGTTTGTTCTTCTTCTGTCTGTCTGCTTTACTTTTCGTCAGTCTGTGTCTGTTTCTCTAACGTCGTGCTGTTCTTCATATATTTTCTCCCTCTTCACAGTTTTTTTTCTTCATTTAATCGAGTTTTCATTCTTTTCTCTCTTTTTCTTTCGTTTATTTTTCTTTATTTCCTTTTCTTTCAGTTTCCGTTCCCTTCTTAATCCTCTGTCTCAAATTACATTGCCCGTTCATAATTGCGTTAGTGTGTGTGTGTGTGTGTGTGTGTGTGTGTGTGTGTGTGTGTGTGTGTGTGTGTGTGTGGGCGCATTTCATATTTTCCTTTGCCTCTTTCTTTCTATTTATCTCTGTTTCTCTCTCTCTGAAGCCTCTCCACTTTACTCCCCTCTCCCTACCACACTCCCCCCACCCAGCTCCTCCTTGATCCCACAAACCTCCCCACAAAGTCTTACCCCCTCACAGATGTCACCCAACCTTTTTTTCTACTCCTGTCCCTATCTTCCCCACCCACCCCATATTCTCCCTCTTCCTCCCCCACCCTCACACCGATGCCTCCCACACCAAACTAACCCGCCCTCCCCTCTCCTTCCGCAGGTGCCGCCCACAGAACCCTGGAGACGGATCAGCTGTGTCCCACCTGTCCTTACTTCCTGCCCACGTCCGTCGAGGTCATCACACCTGTGGGCATCCCGGCCAACCTCACCTGCGGCGTCAGGCAGCTCGGGGACAGGAAGGTGGGATGAGGAGGGAAAGGAGAGGAGAGCTAATATGTTTGTTCGCGTCTTGGTTTTCATGTGTAATGGTTGGAAGGAGACAAGGTGAGAAGAGATGAGAGGAAAGAAAGTTCGGATATGGAAGGAGAGAAGAGAGGAATGAAAAGAAGGTGAGAGGAAAGAAGAGGATATCAAAGTTTACCAATTTCTTCCTGTTTATACTTTCCCTTTGTGAAGGCTGGAAGGAGATGAGGGGAAGAAGGTGACGAGGAGTTGAGGAGATGAAGCGGAGACAGGAAGGCGAGAAGAGAGGAGAGAAAAGGAGCTCATATTTAGCCCTTTCCTTCCTTGTTCCTGCTTTTCCTGCGTAAGAGATGGAAGGAGGAGATGAGGATTGAAGAGGAGGTGAGAAGACACAAGAACCTCTAAGAACATCATTTTTTTTCTGTTTCCTGGTGTGCTTGCTAGAAAGGAGATGTGGAGGGGGTGAGGGATAAGGAGATGAGAATAGAGGAGAGCAACGAAGCGTGAGTTCGCCTCAAAAGTCCTGTTCTTGTGTGAGGGAGAGGAAGCAGGAGGAGAGGAAGAGATGAGGAGACAGGAGAGTGAGGAGAGAAAAAGAGCTCTGAGTTCACCTTTTCCTTCCTGTTCATGGGTGAAAGGGAGGCGAGGAGACGAAGAGGAGGAGGTGAGGAGACGAGTGTGTGAAGTGAGGAGAGAAAAGAAGCTCTGAGTTCACCTTTTCCTTCCTGTTCATGGGTGAAAGGGAGGTGAGGAGACGAGTGTGGGAAGTGAGGAGGGAAAAGAAACTCTAATTTTACCTATTTTCTGTTTGTGCTTTTCCTGGGCAAGGATGGGGAGGAAAAAAAGTTGGAAAGTTTCGTTTAGTCGGCGCAACATTTGTGGTCATATGCCGGGGAGAGACAGGAGGGGAAGGAATTATAGGAGAAAGGAACAGATCCCAGGAGACGGGACAACCCCCGATTAATACCTGGTACCCATTCACTGCTGGGTGGACAGGGGCGTAGGGTATATGGGGAGAAAGATGATGATGATGAAGAGAAAGGAGGGGAGATAAGAAGATAGAAAGAGAGGGATACAGGTAACATTCTTGTGCTTCTTGAGTAGGGGTAGAATAACGGGGGCGAGAGGAGGAGGGACAGACGGGGAAAGAAGTAAAGGGATGAAAGGGTTAATAAAAGAAGAAAAAAAGCAGTGATATAGTGGACTGGTGATGGCTGCTGCTGCTGCTGCTGCTAATGATGATGATAATGATACTGTAATGATGGGGAGGATGTGTGGGAGGGAAGATCAGAAGGAATGCACGGAAGGGTGTCTCGATGGATCGCTGGAAAATGACACAATGGAAGGTGAAAGAGGAAGGGGTTGAATACCTCTCCTTTATCATCCCTATGCCTCCATGCCAGGGCCAAGGGCAAGGGCAAGAGTCAAGCCAAAGAGAACTCGCACCACGGCGCCGCCAAGAAAAAGAAACAGTGAGCGCGGTAACGCTCGCTGAGGCAGAACACACATCGGAGCAAGGCTGGCGGGATGGGATTCCATACAGACAATGCAGAGAAAAGTCAGAGTAGTGAGATTCATGAGTGTGAGCGGCGCCACGCCTGTGCTCGGCGACACGGAAGTCCTGCACAGTAACTGATGAGTCAGTGTGAGGACTGTTTTTTTTTTTTTATCAAAATGTCAGAGCAGTTTTTGTTTTGGATTTGCATAGGCCTTCCGGCCTTTTGGGCTACTTATGTTATATTCCTTACTAGTATTTGGGTTTACTTACGTTTGTTTGTTTTATTTGCATTATAAAAAAAGGGAATTCATAACGCTGTGTGCTTCGTTTGTTGTAAAGAGAAGGCTCGAAAGAATTCAAGTTTGACTTTGTAAGCTAACGAATATATGTTTGGAAAATTAATGTAATGTTTTGTTACCCAGTTTTCTCCCCTAATAAAATAAGTAAATGTGATGAAAATCTTCCCTGGAATATGACAATTAACAGACCAGTAGTAATTACAAACAATGCTGAGCACGCCTGAAAACATAGCAAAGAATCCACCACGAAGGAAAAGCGACAATTTACCTGAAAAAATGTTAAGGAGACGCCAAATAATAAAAAAAAGACTAAGAACACACAAAAAAGACAGAAAATATCACAAACCAACTCACACAAGAAACAAACAAAACCAATCATAGTCAACAAAACGAAGGAAAAAAACTATAAACATACAAACAAAAAAAAACAGGGCAGGAAAGATTCCCCGATAACTCAACCTGGATTTAGCGAGGCTGTCACAAAGTCCGTCATGTTGAGTGTAATGGGAAAGGGAGGTGGAGAAGGGTGATGAGGGGGAGAGAAGAGGGGAGGAGGAGGAGTGTGGAAGAGAGCGTGTTGAAAGGGAACGTAAACTGGAGAGATGGGAGGGAAGAGCAGGTGAAGGAAGGGTAGGAGGGATGTGGAGGGTGGCAGTGAGGGGAGAAGGGGAGGAAAAACGAGCATGATAGGACCAATTTTGGGGAGAAGTAAAAAAGGTGGAGATGTTGAGGAGACAAATTTTACGAGTAAGGGGAAGAAGGGGAAAAGTAGGAGGGAAGAGAAAGGAGAAGGAAAAGTTATGTGGGGAGGAGGGAGAGAGGTGGGAAAGAGGATATTCGTGGGGGTGTTATTGGGGAGAAAGGGGAAGAGAAGGAGGGAGGGTGAGGAAGGAAGGTGATGGGGGGGGAGGAAGAGAGGAAAGAGGAAGTTAGTGGGGAGTGTTGTTTTACTGCACGGGAGGAGGAGGAGGAGGAGGAGGAAACATGGAAACATGGAAACATGGACTAGCAGGCGGCAGAAAGCCTGTTGGCTCTTTGCTAGGCTGCCTGCGTTCAGTGATTTAATCAATCCGTTTGCCATGGGAGTGGCTTGCAGGGAAGGATTGAAGCCCTTGTGTACCTTCTCGGAGGGAGGGTCGGCCACAAATTCAATAAAGCAACACAAATTCCTTTCCCCGCCTGCAGGATCGAGGGGCAAAGGTCACCTCGGGCTGGTTAGCTTTGTTTTTTCTTTTTATAGTTACAGTTGTTTTCTTCCTTTCTCCTACTTTTTACTTTTTCTTTCCTTTTTTACAGTGAGTCTTCTCTTTCCATTCTTTTTCTTCTTTGTTAGCTTTTTTTCTTTTTTACAGTGGCAGTCTTTTCCTTTCCTTTCCCCTTTTTTATTTATCTATTTTCATTTTACGGTAGCAAAGTTTTTTCCATCTTTTTTACTTTTTCATTTTTTTTTCTTTTCGCTCGATATTTTTTACGTACATTTTTACTATTAACTCTTACTTTTCCTTTTCTCGTTTAGTGACAGCATTTTCCTTCCTTTATTTTACCCTTTTTTATACTGCCAGTAACGATTCAAGCGACTTTGTCATCATACTATTCTTTTTCCAAGCTGTGTATGTATCTCAGTATTTTCACTGGTCTTCATATACGGACCTTTTTCTTCTTCTTTTCCCCTTCTCACGTCAGTTCCCCTGCCTGTGTGACCTCATATAAAGTCTGTTCTCTTTTCTATACCTATTACCTCCACCTCCACTCGTGCCTCTCGGTTCCCTTAGTGGTGAGTGGGTGTTGGAAAAGGTGTCCTGCTCCTTCGGCCTATTGTTTACATGATCCCTTAAAAACTGCCTGAATGAATAGGAGTCAATATGGAAGGCGATAAGTGTGTTTGGGATACGCTCTTTAATTCTTCCTGTTTCACCGACGCTACATTTAAAGACTAATATACCTACATGTGGATGCTATACTGAACTATTTACTCAATGTCTCATACGAGCTTGATTTCCTCACATTCCACCTCAACATATTTACGGTATTCATGTACTGTGTGTGTGCCGCATCTTCCCTCTTCACCAATACTTATTATCAAAATTACTCGTCTGTTTACTGCCTACCTTTGTCCTTTGTCTTTCTTTTCTTTCTTTGTGTCTTTCTTGTCTATCTTTTTCGTGTTCGTGCCTGTGTATCTTTATGTCTAATAGCTCATCTATTTCTTGTATATCCTCTTTCTTTTTTTTTCTCTGTCTCTTTCTTGTCTATCTTGTTCGTGTTCGTGGCTGTCTACCTGTCTGTCTTAATGCTCATCTACTTACTGTCTGCCTTCTTTCTTTGTCTTTATTTTTTTCTTTATCTCTTTCTTGTCTGTCGTCCTCGTGTTCGTGCCTGTCTACCTGTGTCTACTCATCTGTTTCTTGCATGACTTCCTGCCTACGCGTCATCGTGCCCACACACCTGTCTGTCTCATCAAACCCACACCTGCACCTCCAGAGACGGATGGAGTGGCGTTAATAGTGCAATAGTGTGTGTGTGTGTGTGTGTGTGTGTGTGTGTGTGTGTGTGTCTACGGTATATATAACAATCAGCGTTGTATTAACTGCAGCGACACATTCCTTCTCTCTCTCTCTCTCTCTCTCTCTCTCTCTCTCTCTCACACACAACATACATTTTCATTGTGCTAATCAACTGGTGGGTCATGGCAACACACACACACACACACACACACACACACACACACCCACACACACACATGTTAAATGGCTGAGTCTGATAATAATTTGGGTCTTGTAGATTATTCCGCAGTAACAATGGGGTGGGGGAGAGAGAGAGAGAGAGAGAGAGAGAGAGAGAGAGAGAGAGAGAGAGAGAGAGAGAGAGAGAGAGAGAGAGAGAGAGAGAGAGAGAGAGAGAGAGAGATAGAGAGAGAGAGAGAGAGAGAGAGAGAGAGAGAGAGAGAGAGAGAGAGAGACTTTAAATGGAGTCTGCTGTTGTAACTGTGAATGGGGTGAGGTTGAGATGGAGGTATATTGTGTTAGGTTAAGTTTGGCTGCAGTGGGGGAAGGTAACGGGGAGAGGAGGGAGGGAAAGGAGGAGAAGCAAGGAAGGAATGGGGAGGGTAAAGGAATGGGGAGGAAGGACAGTATTATGGGGAGCAAGAGTGGGAGACTAGCGGTGGGAAATTGGTCGGATTGAAGTTATGGAGATTAGCGGGTAGTTGGCGGCACAGAGGTGATTCGAGGAGAGCTGAACGTGTATTTGGTGAGGGTTGGAGGAGGAGGAGGAGGAAGCTGGCTGAAGGTGGAGACTTTCTGGTTGAAGGTTGGTAGTGTGGTACAATCGTGTTGGCAGAGAAAAATAAAGGTGAAGTGAATAGAAGGTAGGTGGAATAAATGGAGATCGTAGTGGAGGTGGCTGAAGGAGATAGATAGGAGGCAAGAAGGTGAAGGTGGGTGAGGACTGGAAGGTGGAGGAGGAGGAGGATGGTTGAGGGCTGGTTAACGGCAGATACCAAGTGGAGGCCAGTGAAGATCGGTACGGTAAGGAAAGGAAGGGAAGGGAAGGGAAGGAAGGGAAGGAAGGAAGGAAGGAAGGGAAGGAAGGGAAGGAAGGAAGGAAGGGAGGGAAGGAAGGTAAGGTAAGAAGAGGTAAGGTAAGGTAGGGTAAGGTAAGGTAAGAGACGGGATTAATGGAGATTAAAAAGTGGAGGATACAAAGACACTTGATAAGGTAAGCTAAGCTAAGCTAAGCTAAGCTAAGGTAAAGTAAAGTAAGGTAAGGTAATAGATGGATAATTAGTGGAGATTGAGAGGGGGAGGGTACAAAGACACTTGATAAGCTAAGCTAAGCTAAGGTAAAGTAAAGTAAGGTAAGGTAATAGATGGATAATTAGTGGAGATTGAGAGGTGGAGGGTACAAAGACACTTAAGGTAAGATAGGGTAAGGTAAGGGAAGGGAAGAGACAGCGAATTACTAGAGATACAAGGCCGCTGCTTACAAGTGGAGTGGAGGTATTTAGGGCACGGGATTTTAGTGGAGACCAGCAAGGAGACTATATCCGCTAACAGTGTGGAGAGCAAATGTGGAGATCAAGGAAGCGTGAGGAGGCGGCTTAACCTGATGGACCTTCCGGGGAGGCTGTCAGGCGAATGGGGGAAAGGGGAAGAGGATGGGGAAAGGGAGGAAGGGGAATAGGGGGGAGGGGGGAGCGACTCAGAGTGACTTACGGGGCAGGCGGTGGCCGAAGTGATAGCGTACTGGACCCACATTCGCCGCGTGATGGACGACGCGGGTTCGAATCCCCACGCTACCACTCGGATTTTTCAGTCACCGCCGAGTGGCTTAAAATTACCCACATGCTGTCCTGAAGACCACCCATCAACCCGGACTCTAGAGGAAGCCGTCCAAGCGAATCAAGAACGAGTTCCGGGGGGCAGCATGAGCCAATGCAAGATGGCGCCACTATAAACACTCGCCTGCGCCAGAACGGGCTGGGCCGACCATCAGGCCCCACCTGGAAGAAGCCTTGGGCCGACCATCAGGCCCCACCGGGAAGATGCCTACCGGCGCAATAGGCAACAACGTAAAAAAAGCGTTACCACCTACTGGGGTAGAGGTAAGGGGTTTGATCGCCTATCAGGGTATCAGACACGACCCACGAGCACGTTATAACACAGTGGGGGGAGGAGGAGGAGGAGGAGGAGGAGGAAATTGCTGGATTATGAGAAGGAAGAGAGAATGGAAAAGAGAAAGGAGATGTGAAGAAGAGTAAAGGATATATATATATATATATATATATATATATATATATATATATATATATATATATATATATATATATATATATTTTTTTTTTTTTTTTTTTTTTTTACAGCAAAGGAGACAGCTCAAGGGCACAAAAAAGTAAACATTAATAAAAAAAAGCCTGCTACTGCTGCTCCTAAAAGAATCCAAAGAGGTGGCTGAAAGATAAGTTAGTTTCGGGAGGAGGTGTCTGATACCCTCCTCTTGAAAGAGTTCAAGTCGTAGGCAGGAGGAAATACAGATGAAGGAAGATTGTTCCAGAGTTTACCAGCGTGAGGGATGAAAGAGTGAAGATGCTGGTTAACTCTTGCATAAGGGGTTTGGACAGTATAGGGATGAGCATGAGTAGAAAGTCGAGTGCAGCAGGGGCCATGGAGGGGGAGGCATGCAGTTAGCAAGTTCAGAAGAGCAGTCAGCGTGGAAATATCGATAGAAGATAGAAAGAGAGGCAACATTGCGGCGGAATTTAAGAGGTAGAAGACTATCAGTATGAGGAGGAGAGCTGATGAGACGAAGAGCCTTTGCCTCCACTCTGTCCAGAAGAGCTGTGTGAGTGGAGCCCCCCCACACATGAGATCCATACTCCATACGAGGGCGGACAAGGCCCCTGTATATGGACAGCAACTGTGCAGGGGAGAAGAACTGGCGGAGACGGTACAGAACGCCCAGCCTCGAGGAAGCTGATTTAGTAAGAGATGAGATATGAAGTTTCCAGTTGAGATTTTGAGTTAAGGATAGACCGAGGATGTTTAGTGTTGAGGAAGGTGATAGCTGGGTGTTGTCAAAGAATAGGGGATAGTTGTTTGGAAGATTGTGTCGAGTGGATAGGTGGAGAAACTGTGTTTTTGAGGCGTTGAAGGACACCAGGTTCTTCTTGCCCCAATCGGAAATAATAGTAAGGTCTGAGGCTAGGCGTTCTGCAGTCTCCAGCCTTGAGTCGTTAAGTTCCTGAAGGGTGGTCTTCTATTAAAAGAAGTTGAATAATGCAGAGTGGAATCATCGGCGTAGGAATGGATAGGACAGTTCGTTTTGGATAGAAGATCATCAATGAACAACAGAAAAAGAGTGGGAGATAGGACAGAACCTGGGACACCACTGTTAATAGATTTAGGGAAGAACAGTGACCGTCTACCACGGCAGAAATAGAACGGTCAGAAAGGAAACTGGAGATAAAGGTACAGAGAGAAGGATAGAAACCGTAGGAGGGTAGTTTAGAAAGCAAAGATTTGTGCCAGACCCTATCAAAAGCTTTTGATATGTCCAGCGCAATAGCAAAAGTTTCACCGAAACGGCTAAGAGAGGATGACCAAGAGTCAGTTAAGAAGGCTAGGAGATCACCAGTAGAACGCCCCTTGCGGAACCCATACTGGCGATCAGATAGAAGGTCAGAAGTGGAAAAGGTGCTTTTGAATCTTCCGGTTAAGGATTGATTCAAAAGCTTTAGATAGACAAGAAAGTAAAGCAATAGGACGGTAGTTTGAGGGATTGGAGCGGTCACCCTTCTTAGGTACAGGCTGTGAAGGCATACTTCCAGCAAGAAGGAAAGGTAGATGTTGACAGGCAGAGGCGAAAGAGTTTGACCAGGCAGGGTGACAGCACGGAGGCACAATTTTTAAGGACAATAGGAGGCACTCCATCAGGTCCATAAGCCTTCTGAGGATTGATACCAGAGAGGGCATAGAAAACATCATTTTGAAGAATCTTTATAACAGGCATAAAGGAGTCAGAGGGGTGATGAGTAGGAGGAATATGCCCAGAATCGTCCAGAGTGGAGGTTTTAGAAAAAGTTTGAGAGAAGAGTTCAGCCTTAGAGATAGATGAGACGGTAGTGTAGCCGTCAGGACTGAGGAGTGGAGGGAAAGATGAAGAAGTGAAGTTGGAGGAGATGTTTTTGGCTAGATGCCAGAAGTCACAAGAAGAGCTAGAGAAAGCAAGGTTTTGACATTTTCTATTAATGAAAGAATTTTTGGTTAGTCGGAGAATAGATTTGGCACGATTTCGGGCAGAAATGTAAAGTTCATAATTAGCATTAGTTTGAAGGCTCTGGTATCTTTTGTGAGCTACCTCTCTATCATTGACAGCACGAGAACAAGCGTGATTAAACCAAGGCTTTTAAGCGTGAGGAGTAGAGAAAGAACGAGGAATGTATGCCTCCATTCCAGAGACAATCACCTCTGTGATGCGCTGAGCACACACAGAGGGGTCTCTATCCTGGAAGCAATAATCAATCCAATGGAAATAGGAAAAGTACAACCTCAGGTCGTCCCACCGAGCTGAAGCAAAATGCCAGAAGCATCGCCTCTTCGGTGGGTCCAGAGGATGTACAGGAGCGATAGGACAGGATGCAGAAATAAGATTGTGATCGGAGGAGCCCAACGGAGAGAACAGTTTGACAGAATAAGCAGAAGGGTTTGAGGTAAGGAAGAGGTCTAGAATGTTGGGCCGATCTCCAAGACGGTCAGGAATACGTGTAGGGTGCTGGACCAACTTCTCTAGGTCGTTGAGGATAGCAAAGCTGTAGGCTTGTTCACCAGGATGGTCAGTGAGAGAGGATGAAAGCCAAAGCTGGTGGTGAACATTGAAATCTCCTAGGATGGAGATTTCAGCGAAGGGAGAGTGGGTCAAGATGTGCTCCACTTTAGAATTCAAATAGTCAAAGAATTTTACATAGTTGGTAGAGTTAGGTGAGAGATAAACAGCACAGATGTATTTAGTAATAGAATGACAGTGAAGTCTTAACCAGATGGTGGAAAATTCAGAAGAGTCAAGGTCGTGGGCACGAGAGCAAGTAATGTCGTTGCGCACGTAGGCGCAACATCCAGCTTTGGATTGAAATTTAGGATAGAGATAGTAGGAGGGAACAGAGTAGAGATTGCTGTCAGTAGCCTCAGAAACCTGTGTTTCGGTAAGGAAGAGAAGGTGAGGTTTAGAGGAGGAGAGATGATGTTCCACAGAATGAAAATTAGAGCGAAGACCGCAAATGTTGCAGAAATTGAGAAGAAAGAGGTTCGAGGAGTTATCAAGACACCTCTCGGGTCGGCAGCCAGAAGGGGAGTCCTCCTGGGAATTTGTGGTCCCAGGCGGGGACTCGAGGCATTGCTTAATTGAGCCATTTTGAATTTTGAATTTTGGAAAAGGTGTATATGTTATGTGAATGTAGTGTGGTGTGGATAAAGAGAGGATCTGTCTTTAGAGAGCATGCTGAACTACTCTCCGGTGTTGGTGAGACAATAGGGAAACGGTTAGTGAGGACATGGGAAGGGTCTTTGGAGGGCTTCAGCTCCCTTCTCACCTCCCATATATACCTCACCGGGAGTGGCTTGCGCCCGTTCGGTAGGTGTCTTCCTACCTACTCCATATATATATATATATATATATATATATATATATATATATATATATATATATATATATATATATATATATATATATATATATATATATAAAGAGAAGATAAGACGAAACGTAAAATATGTCATGGAATAATCAGGGAAGAAAACAGGAGGAATGAGATAGAGGAGGAAGAGGAAGAGGAGGAGGAGGAGGAGGAGGAGGAAGAGGAGGAAGAGGAGGAGGAGATGGAGGAGGAGGAGGAATAGGAATAAAGGGGAACAAGTAGGAGGAGGAGGAGAAAAACAAACCTATATCACCGTTCATCAAGGGAATAGAATCAAGTTAGTCGTGGGCGTGACTTTGACGGCGATAAAATTATACTTGTGGGAACCTTCAAGCAATAGAGATTACATGTGTTAAGATGGTAGAAGGCGAGTCTGTAGTAATGGGATGGAGTGTGGTCATGGAGGAAATAAAACAAGTTCAACATTTAAGTTTGGGAAAGCTTAGAATTATCGAAAGGTGTTACTGTCAAGAAAATGATGCTGGGAAAGGTTGTAGATGAGGTAATGGAATAAACAGCCTATCCCAGTGTTCGAGTTAGGTATTAAAGCTTTCATCATCACTATCAAAACAACGACCACATTCCTCTCTAAACATCCCTTCGGCTATCATCAACATCATCCTTTCTCCATCATCATCCCTGCTGTATTTTTCACCCAACATTTAGTTTAATTAATATTGCAATCACCTTCATTTAACACCATCATCACCATCTTCACTCACCACACTCATCCCTACAAGCACTCTACGCACACTGACACCACCAACATAGCCATCACCATTCACCCTTAAAATCCATCCCCATCCCCATTCTCCTCCGCCTCCTCCTCCTCCATCACCGTTACCAAGCCTAAAACAAAGCTGGATAGATGGAAAAGAGAAAAATTGATGGGTAGTTGACTCGGTCATGAGACGGATTAAAAACTCAATTCAAATAAAACAATACAATAAATCCCCGCCAACGTTGTGCTCCCATAAAAAATAAAAGAATGAATGAAAAAAAGTAATGTTCATGTTTACTACCAGCGTTGTAAAAAAAGGTGTTTGATCTTTTAATTCTCTCCCTCTCCCTCCTCTTCCTCCTGCACCTCGTTATGTCAGGCAGGTGTGTGAAGGTGGTAATCTTTCTTTACTTCTGCTTATTGCTACTTTCCTTTCCCTCTTGCTTTCATTTTCCACTAATTGTTTTACTTCTTTCTTTTCCCTCTCACTTTCCTTTTCTTCTAACTTTCTTTTCCTTTTGCTTTCCTTTTCCTCTCACGTTCCTTTTCCTCTTACTTTCCTTTCCCTCATACTTCCATTTCTTTCCTTACTCTCCTTTCCTCTTATTTCCTTCTCCTCATTTCTTCCTTTTCTTCCTATTTTCTTTTTCCTCTTATTTTCTCCTCCTTTTACTTTCTTTTCCTCTAACTTTTCATCCCCTCTTAGTAACTGCATCATCTTTTTTTGCATCGGTTTTCTTTACTGTTTCTCCCACCTTACGTTGTTCCCTCTCTTCTTTCCTTCTTCGTTGCACTTTTTCACCGTTTTCAACATTACCTGCACGCATCTTCTTTTTCACAATTTTTTTTTCTACTCTACCCATTTTTCTCCTTATACTCATTACGTTTTTTTCCCTCTCTCTTCTTTCCTTCCTCGCCCGCACTCTCCCCGCGCCTCCTCGCCGCCTCAGTCCTCACACCTCTTTAATGGCCCGAGTGCGAGGCGACCAAAGGCATCCTCTGCTCCTCTTTTATCCGCATTACTTCCTCTTTTCTTTACACTTTTCCTTCGCTCTCTTTCTTTTCTCCTTCCTTTGTGTTCATCTCTCTGTTCACTTGTTTCCGAAATAACTAAAGACAACCAGTTTTGTAATGTTTTCCTGACTTCTTATCATTTTACATCTTACTTTGGTCTTTTTGTCTAATCCTTTCTCTGTTATTTATTTTTCCAGTGTCTCTCTTCATATTGTTTGTTTCTTTGTGTTCTCATCAACGAAAGGCAGCCATTATTATCCTTCTTTTTTTATTATTCAACTTTCGTTCCACTCCGAGGTTTCTTATCTTTTTCTAATCCTTTAGAAAAAAAAGCACAATCTATCTTCACACTTTTCTCTATTTACTCGCATATTTAGCCATAAAAAAGTCATTACTTTTCTTTTATAAGTTTATAATCCATTCGCTTGCCAATTTTTATCAACCTTCCATTCTTTCGCTTTCCCAGACCCCTAAATCTCTTCTTTCCCATTCTCTTACATGTGTTTCTCATCCATATGCGACGAAGAATACATAAAATAATTTAACCTCTCTCCTTTCCTAAGCCCTCATTTGTTCCCTTTTTCTACCTGTCTATGAGCGTGTCTATCTATGTTCTCATATTTTCCCAACGTTGATTTCTTTCGATATTAACCCCTTGAATGCGGATTTCCTACAGTTAGACCTCACCAAGCTACTGGAATGGAGCAAAAAGTGGCTGTTACAATTCAATGAAGAAATGTAAAGTCCTGCACCATGGGAGGGGATATCCAGCACACCAATACCACATGGGAAACACTCTACTATCCACCACAGAGGCAGAGAAAGACCAGGCAGTATAATGTTACCAGGCTACCAGGGAAGGCCAAATCCGTGCCAATCGCAGCGGACGGGTTAACAAGCTCAATACTAACTTCAAAAATGTACGTAATTCCCCAAGGGTCATCTAAAAAAAATAATATTGACAAAATTAAATATATAGAAACCATAATAAAAAGACGCACATGATATATATATATATATATATATATATATATATAGAGAGAGAGAGAGAGAGAGAGAGAGAGAGAGAGAGATAGATTTTATAAATAAATATATATATATATATATATATATATATATATATATATATATATATATATATATATATATATATATATATATAAATATTTGAAATAGACAGAGACGTACATGAGACTAAAAATACATATTACGTAAATAGATGAAAAGAGTACTTATAATTAAATAAACTCTATACACAAAACACACCAAAAAACATTCAGTAGATACAAGATATACATGAAGTAGAAAGCACAAAAATACCATACAAATACAAACACAAACATAACATTAAAAAAAAAAGACACAAAAGCTAAAAACAAGACACACCAACAGGTGGATAATTGGCTAAACACACAGGTGAAGCAACAGGTAAACAGGTTAATTATTAGAAGAGAAGATGAAGAAGGAAAAAGGATAAGTGTAGAAAAAGGAAGAACAGGCAGGGAAGCAAGGAAATATGCGTTAAAATAGAAGATAAAGAAGGTAAGAAGAAAGGAAAAAAGGGAAGAAAGGAAGGGAAGGAAGGCTGATCGACGAGGAACGGGAAACAAAAGAAAACAAAACTTACTAACGAGGAGCACCAGACAGGAAATATAAAGAAGGGGATAACGAAGAAACAATGAGGGAGAGAGGAGAGAAGAGAGCGTACGAAAGAAAAGAAATAGGAAGAGGTAAAGGGAAGGGTAGATAATGAAGAAGAAAGAATAGGTGAGCGCATGAAAGAAGTAGGGAAAGATAGAGAGAGTAAGGAGATATTGAAGGAAGAATAAGGGAGAGAGGAGGAAAGAAGGAATGAAGAAGCAGTAGAAAGAAATATAGAAATAAAAGAAAACAAGGCAAGGGAGAACCATGGAGGGATGAAAGAGAAGAATCAGGGACGGATAAGGAGGAAAAATACAGAAAGGAAGCAGGAGTAAGAGGGAAGGATCAAGGAGGAGAGGAGAGAAAGGTGTGCCTTACGCCCTTCAGTCACCCTGGCACCTGTCCCCTCCACAGGTGTGTTGCGTACCTTTGTGTTGAGCCAGTCAGCAGGGAGTGGGAAGGATGGTGATAACCGACATACAATCACGGGGACTAGTGATGAAGGTGATGGTGGATGACGAAGGTGAAGCTCAAGATAATTATTTTTTTCTGGTTGCTAATTATTAAATACATAATGGAACATCTGTACATAATGGGAGCATACCCTTCAGCTGCGCTTTGACCCGCCCTGTATCCTTTATATTTCCTACCCTTTATTTTGTTCCTCTTCCTTTACCATTTTCTGTTATTTCCGTTAAGTTGCTGCCCCCTTCACCCCTGCTTTAAATACCGACGAAATAAACTGAAAACCTGTAAATAACGGCGATAAAGATTATAGAAATAAGGTAATAGCGCAAATAAAACATGGAAATAGATAAAAAAATGTGATAGTTAAAGAAAAATAATCATGTTTTTGTACAGTTAACAAAGCAGCTAAAAAAAAAAGGCGATAAGCACTGGCTGGAGTAGGTAGGAAGACACCTACCGAACGGGCGCAAGCCACTCCCGGTGAGGTATATATGGGAGGTGAGAAGGGAGCTGAAGCCCTCCAAAGACCCTTCCCACGTCCTCACTAACCGTTTCCCTATTGTCTCACCAACACCGGAGAGTAGTTCAGCATGCTCTCTAAAGACAGATCCTCTCTTTATCCACACCACACTACATTCACACAACATATACACCTTTTCCCAAAATTAAAATTTCAAAATGGCGCACATACACTAAGCCTCGGAGCATGGCCTTCTAAAAGGGAGAAGGCCTGTGCATAGGGGTCGTAACGTCAGCCTACGTCACGGGGGCTGGGCGATGGATAGCGACCTGCTTGTATGGCAACTCGGGAGCTATCTGGAGAATCTGGCAGCGAGCCGGGTCGCGACCGGGAATGACCAGTATGGGATTGCCTTGACCGTGAAGAGAACCTGATTTACTGCGGCATATTCAACAGCATATTGCCGAGACTTTAGGATAAATACGTGATTATAGTGACAACACAATGCCGGGGAAGTGTTCCGTGCCTCTCTGCAGAGGAAATTATGATAGTGATTCTCGTGTTAGTGTTTTCTGAGACTCCCGAAAAATCCAGAGCTGCTGGCCCCATGGGTTCGGGAGGGCCATTCACCGCCATGAAACTTGTCCCCACAAACTATACCAAAGTAAGTATATCAAATTATTCGTATATGTTATATGTATCTTTCTCTGTCGGGCTACACTGTGGATTGAACCAGGCTACTTTGTTGAATTTCACAAGACATTGGAGAAGTATTGGAATCTAATTGTTATTATCAATGTGGCGGGAAGCTGATGCAAACAATGGCTCTCCAGTATGTTCTCATACTGGGAAGGAGGATGGCTATTTTTTTAATTGCATTACTGTTATGAATATTGTTACTAAGGTCCTGATAAAATTCAAGCATCAGCTTTCTAACAAAAAAAAAAAAAAATAACTAGCTGAAATAAAAGACACCCACATTTTAAGTAAGTTACCCAGCCATATGTCCCGTCTACTCAATTTTCTTTAGTCATTTTTAATAGCCTAATCTAATTCTTTTTGACACACACACACACACACACACACACACACACACACACACACATATATAAATATATATATATATATATATATATATATATATATATATATATATATATATATATATATATATATATACATATATATATATATATATGTATATATATATATATATATATATATATATATATATATATATATATATATATATATATATGTATATATATATATATATATATATATATATATATATATATATATATATATATATATATATATATATATATATATATATATATATATATATATATATATATATATATATATATATATATATATATATATATATATATATATATATATATATATATATATATATATTTATATATATATATATATATATATATATATATATATATATATATATATATATATATATATATATATATTTTTTTTTTTACGTCGTTTGCCTGTTGCATCTTCCTGGTGGGCCGGATGGTCGGCCAAGGCTTCTTCCAGGTGGGGCCTGATGGTCGGCCCAGCCCGTTCTGGCGCAGGCGAGTGTTTATAGTGGCGCCATCTTGCATTGGCTCATGCTGCCCCCCAGAACTCGTTCTTGATTCGCTTGGACGGCTTCCTCTAGAGTTAGGGTTGATGGGTGGTCTTCAGGACAGCATGTGGGTAGTTTTAAGCCACTCGGCAGTGACTGAAAAATCCGAGTGGTAGCGTGGGAATTCGAACCCGCGTCGTCCATCACGCGGTGAATGTGGGCTCAGTACGCTATTATATATATATATATATATATATATATATATATATATATATATATATATATATATATATATATATATATATATATATATATATATATATATATATAAATTTACAGCTAAGGAGACAGCTCAAGGGCGCAAAGAAAAAAAAAAAAAAAAAAAAAAAAAGGCCCCCTACTCACTGCTCCCGAACAGAGGTTAAAGGAGTGTCCAAAATCAGAGGTTAATTTCGGGAGGAGAGGTGTCCTGATACCCTCCTCTTGAAAGAGTTCAAGTCGTAGGCAGGAGGAAATACAGATGAAGGAAGATTGTTCCAGAGTTTACCAGCGTGAGGGATGAAAGAGTGAAGATGCTGGTTAACTCGTTTTTTTTTTTTACGTTGTTGCCTATTGCGCCTGTAGGCATCTTCCCGGTGGGGCCTGATGGTCGGCCCAAGGCTTCTTCCAGGTGGGGCCTGATGGTCGGCCCAGCCCGTTCTGGCGCAGGCGAGTGTTTATAGTGGCGCCATCTTGCACAGGTTTCTGAGGCTACTGACAGCAATCTCTACTCTGTTCCTCCTACTATCTCTATCCTAAATTTCAATCCAAAGCTGGATGTTGCGCCTACGTGCGCAATGAGATCACTTGCTCTCGTGCCCACGACCTTGACTCTTCTGAATTTTCCACCATCTGGCTAAGACTTCATTGTCACTCTATTACTAAATACATCTGTGCTGTTTATCTCTCACCTAACTCTACCAACTATGTAAAATTCTTTGACTATTTGAATTCTAAAGTGGAGCACATTTTGACCCACTCTCCCTTCGCTGAAATCTCCATCCTAGGAGATTTCAATGTTCACCACCAGCTTTGGCTTTCATCCTCTTTCACTGACCATCCTGGTGAACAAGCCTACAACTTTGCTATCCTCAACGACCTACAGCAGTTGGTCCAGCACCCTACACGTATTCCCGACCGTCTTGGAGATCGACCCAACATCCTAGACCTCTTCCTTACCTCAAACCCTTCTGCTTATTCTGTCAAACTGTTCTCTCCGTTGGGCTCCTCCGATCACAATCTTATATCTGCATCCTGTCCTATCGCTCATGTACACCCTCTGGACCCATCGAAGAGGCGATGCTTCTGGCATTTTGCTTCAGCTCGGTGGGACGACCTGAGGATGTACTTTTCCGATTTCCCGTGGAATGATTATTGCTTCCAGGATAGAGACCCCTCTGTGTGTGCTCAGCGCATCACAGAAGTAATTGTCTCTGGAATGGAGGCATACATTCCTCGTTCTTTCTCTACTCCTCACGCTAAAAAGCCTTGGTTTAGTCACGCTTGTTCTCATGCTGTCAATGATAGAGAGGTAGCTCACAAAAGGTACCAGAGCCTTCAAACTAATCCTAATTATGAACTTTACATTTCTGCCCGAAATCGTGCCAAATCTATTCTTCGACTAACCAAAAATTCTTTCATTAATAGAAAATGTCAAAACCTTGCTTTCTCTAACTCTTCCCGTGACTTCTGGCATCTAGCCAAAAACATCTCCTCCAACTTCACTTCTTCATCTTTCCCTCCACTCCTCAGTCCTGACGGCAACACTGCCGTCTCATCTATCTCTAAGGCTGAACTCTTCTCTCAAACTTTTTCTAAAAACTCCACTCTGGACGATTCTGGGCATATTCCTCCTACTCATACCCCCTCTGACTCCTTTATGCCTGTTATAAAGATTCTTCAAAATGATGTTTTCTACGCCCTCTCTGGCCTCAATCCTCAGAAGGCTTATGGACCTGATGGAGTGCCTCCTATTGTCCTTAAAAACTGTGCCTCCGTGCTGTCACCCTGCCTGGTCAGACTCTTTCGCCTCTGCCTGTCAACATCTACCTTTCCTTCTTGCTGGAAGTATGCCTTCATACAGCCTGTGCCTAAGAAGGGTGACCGCTCCAATCCCTCAAACTACCGTCCTATAGCTTTACTTT
>NW_026110319.1:67500-150000 GCF_024679095.1 Eriocheir sinensis | reverse complement strand
TGTGTGTATTATCATTATTCTTATCACCACCACTGACCAACAAACCAACATGCAGGCAGACAGTTAGTAAATCAGTAGGCGAGTAAATTAGCCAATCAGTCAGTCACTCATTCAGGCAGTCAGTCTGTAAGACAGTAACTTAACACTTAACTAGGCAATTAGTTAACCAGCCAATCACTCAGTCACTCAGTCAGTTAGCCAACAAATCAGTTAGTGAGTGAGCTCGTCGCCGGCATCATCGGCCAATTAGTCAGTCAATAAGTAAACCTGTGTCTATCAGCTAGCTAGTCAAGTAGTTAGGCAAATAGTCACCTTGTAAAATGATCAGTCAGTCAATCAGTCCGTCGATCAGTAAGTACGAAAATACCATAGTCAGTCAGTCAGTCAGTCAGTCAGTAAGGTCGTCGCCGCCATGGACTGACCGCCACACCTTGACCTATATTGCTATGTCTTCCTGCCCCTTCTCGCGTGGCCCTTCCAGACGGCCTTGCTTCACGCCACTTGTCACCTCTAACCTCCTCCTCCTCCTCTTCCTCCTTCATCTATACATCCTCCTCCTCCTCCTCCTCCTCAACTTATCTCGCTTTTCAAGGTATCTATCACCTCTCCCTGTTTCTCCTGCTTCTCAGTCCTCCTCCTCCTCCTCCTCCTCCTCCTTCCGCTGTACTTTTTCTGTTGAACTCTTTGCTTTTTCTTTTTCTTAATTAACTCCTCTTGTCTCATACCTCCTCCTTCTTTTCCTCCTCTTACCTAAATCTTTGAATATTATCATTCTAATTCACGCCCTTTTTCATCACCTTTTATTTATCTTTCTTCCACTTTACATATTTTTTCTTGTCCCTCACCACACACCTCATCACCCTCCTACATAGCTCCTCCCTTCTCCACCTTCCTCCTCCTCCTCTCCCTCCCTTTCTCACCGCCTCCCTCAGAAGTAACAACACACTTCAACAACGAAATGTACGGCTTCAGGCAATTTAATTTTCTCACGCACTTAATTATGAAGAACTTAATGAAGAGGGATAGCTCCCACGATTACAGGACCCCCACCACCCTCCAACCTCCTCCCCGACTCCCAACACCCTATATGCCTGTCTTTTCTCACCCATCAACTCATTTCCTCACCCATCTAGCCCAACCCACGACTTCCCACTAACCTCAGCCATCTCACGCACTAACATTCATCCACCTACAAAGCACTTACATCCTACTACGTCTCTTCGTCATCCACTTCACACCTACTCGTCATCAACCTTCTCACCCATCTGATACACTTCGTCACCCGTCTCTCCGTTGGGTGACTGCGTGTAAGTGTGACGGATGAGGAGGTGGAAGAAAGAGGGGGGAAGAATGGTGGTGGAGGGAGTGGAGAAAGAAATGAAGGTGGAGGGATAGATGGATGTGATAAAGGAAGTGGAGGAAAAGAGATAAAGGTGCTGTGGTGGTGGTTGAGGAAGTGGAGGAAAAGGTGGAGGTGGTGGAAGAAGTGGAGGAAGAGGTGACGGTATTGGCAGGGTGCTGGTGGAGGAAACATGGAAATGCAGGCAACAGAAAGCCTATTGGCTCATTACGAGGTCGCCCGCTTGGGTGATTTAATCTGCTCGACCGCCACTTGGGGCTTGAGGAGCAGATGAAAGCACCTCGATATTGAGAATCGGATGAAAAGCACCTCGATATTGAGGAGCAGATGAAAGCACCTCGATATTGAGAATCAGATGAAAGCACCTCGATATTGAGGAGCAGATGAAAGCACCTCGATATTGAGAATCAGATGAAAGCACCTCGATATTGAGGAGCAGATGAAAGCACCTCGATATTGAGGAGCAGATGAAAGCACCTCGATATTGAGGAGCAGATGAAAGCACCTCGATATTGAGAATCAGATGAAAGCACCTCGATACTGAGAATCAGATGAAAGCACCTCGATATTGAGAATCAGATGAAAGCACCTCGATATTGAGAATCAGATGAAAGCACCTCGATATTGAGAATCAGATGAAAGCACCTCGATATTGAGAATCAGATGAAAGCACCTCGATACTGAGAATCAGATGAAAGCACCTCGATATTGAGAATCAGATGAAAGCACCTCGATATTGAGAATCAGATGAAAGCACCTCGATATTGAGAATCAGATGAAAGCACCTCGATATTGAGAATCAGATGAAAACACCTCGATATTGAGAATCAGATGAAAGCACCTCGATATTGAGAATCAGATGAAAGCACCTCGATATTGAGAATCAGATGAAAGCACCTCGATACTGAGAATCAGATGAAAACACCTCGATATTGAGAATCAGATGAAAACACCTCGATATTGAGAATCAGATGAAAGCACCTCGATATTGAGAATCAGATGAAAGCACCTCGATATTGAGAATCAGATGAAAACACCTCGATATTGAGAATCAGATGAAAGCACCTCGATATTGAGGAGCAGATGAAAGCACCTCGATATTGAGGAGTAGATGAAAGCACCTCGATATTGAGAATCAGATGAAAGCACCTCGATATTGAGAATCAGATGAAAGCACCTCGATATTGAGGAGCAGATGAAAGCACCTCGATATTGAGGAGTAGATGAAAGCACCTCGATATTGAGAATCAGATGAAAGCACCTCGATATTGAGGAGCAGATGAAAGCACCTCGATATTGAGAATCAGATGAAAGCACCTCGATATTGAGGAGCAGATGAAAGCACCTCGATATTGAGAATCAGATGAAAGCACCTCGATATTGAGGAGCAGATGAAAGCACCTCGATATTGAGAATCAGATGAAAGCACCTCGATATTGAGGAGCAGATGAAAGCACCTCGATATTGAGAATCAGATGAAAACACCTCGATATTGAGAATCAGATGAAAACACCTCGATATTGAGAATCAGATGAAAGCACCTCGATATTGAGAATCAGATGAAAGCACCTCGATATTGAGAATCAGATGAAAGCACCTCGATATTGAGGAGTAGATGAAAGCACCTCGATATTGAGAATCAGATGAAAGCACCTCGATATTGAGGAGCAGATGAAAGCACCTCGATATTGAGAATCGGATGAAAGCACCTCGTTATTCAGTTTACTCCCGACGCAGCGAAATGACGGTCGATTCTATATTTGAAGGAGTTGATGTTATTCGCGTTTACTACTTCTGAGGGAAGACTGTTCCAGTGGCTGATGACTCGGTTTGAAAAGAAACTCCTTCCAATGTCTGTGTTACATCGACTCGACTGAATGGTTAAACCGTTATTTCTAGTTCTTGAGTTGGTTTGCAGTTCAAAGAATTTGGAGTAATCGACCGAGGAGGAAGTGGAGGTAGTCGAAAAAGTAGGAGAGATGGATGTGGCGGTTGGTGGATGGGTTGTGGTGGCGGGGAGGTGGAGGAAGAGATGGAGGTGGCGGTTGGGTGATGGTGATGGTGGTGGTGAAGGAGGTGAAGAAAGAGGAAAAGGAGGTGGATATGTGGTGTCAAGCGCGCGCACACACACACACACACACACACACACACACACACACACACACACACACACACACATACACACACTTCAACACTTACATGACGCGGCGGCATGAAGACACAAAACCCACCTTTCTCCTGTAAATGAAAAAAATACAATTAAAATCTTTGGTGGAGAACTTTCTGAATATTTAATGTTATCTCGCCTACACACGCTTGCTTTAATGTTGTACTTTTGTAATGATATGACTCAAATTGACGAAAAAGTACCCACGATTAAATCATGCACAATTGAGGTGTTTTTTTGTTCCTTGTTAATAAAACAAAAATTACAGAGGGGGACAAAAACACCCAAAATCAGAGAGAAACACAAATACACACAAAAAAGATATCAATATATACACAAAACAAACAAAAAGAAACAGTTCTAGTTAACAGCACACCCCCACGAAAATACAGCAAATATGCAAACAGAAATCACATGATACCGATATATGCACACACACACACACACACACACACACACACACACACACACACGTATAAGGAAAAAAACACGAGAATGCACATAAACTCGTCCCATATTCAGGTAAAGTAAAAATAAAACACACATCCGCAGACTTACAAACGGAACAAGTTAAACCAAACAGAGCAGCACGAGTCACACACACACAGACACACGCCAGTCCTCCTCGGGTGAGCGGCCCGGCCCGCCCTTCCGGTCCGCCGGTGAAGTTGACCGTCTGGCTGCTCGCCCGGGTCCTGCTGCGGGCTGCTACTGGGCGCCTGCCCGGGGTTCCCGTGTCTCCGTCGCTGCTCGCCGGCTGATACCCGTGGCTGTGGCGGCGGCGGAGGCGTCCCTGCAACCGCCCCGAGTTTTGAATTGCTCGCCCCCCCTTACAGGGCCGCCTTTGTGCAAAGGCCCTGTCCCCTTATTAAAGGGGTAAAACTTAAAGACAAGAAGAGTCACACACGAGGAAAACACCGGCACTCGGCGCTGCACGGAGGAAAAAAAACGGAACTGAGCGAACGTTACGGACAAAAATAAAAATGATACGAAAGTTAGAAAAAAATGTATGTTGACCTTGGGCGTGAGGGAAGTAATTAGAGCACGAAGTCTGCCTGTATTGTACTCCTCAGGTAACCGAGGCCGGGCAGGTAAGATGCAGAAATATGAAAAAAAAACGAATAAAAGGTGAAAAGAATATGAACAGAAGAGCAAAATGTAAAAAGTATGAATAAAAGTGGTGAAAGAGAAGTCCGAATAAAAGGTGAAAATGTAAAGAGTGTGATTAAAAGGTGAAAAATAAAAATGTATGAATAAACGGTGTAACATGTAAAAAAACCATGAGCGTCCTGGTAATAAAAAAAGTAAGGAACATGCACAATGAATACCCAATGAAAGAACTAAATACGTGAAATATATAACAAGTGTAATCTCAGGCAAGAATTAAGCAAAGGAAATGGTGCTAAAAGATGCAAAGAAATGGGAAAAAGACGCAATATTCCCGGAAGCTGATTAACGACAGAGGGAAAGAGGATGAAACAAATGAATTAACTCCTCCATTGAGACGATAAAGTAAAAAAAAGCTTCTGTACTATATACGCTAGACTAGGAGAGAGAGAGAGAGAGAGAGAGATATGCAAACACATACATACATACCTACAGACAGAGACACACATATATACAGACATACATACACACACACACACACATACATAGAACAGACACACACATACAGACAGACAGACAGACTATAACAGACAAATTTGACACGTAAAAAACAAAACCTTCGTCGTCAATAATAATTATAACCACGGAACAAAATTTGCAGGCAATAAAATGTCCCAGCGGAGACCTAAGTTGTGCCCCATTTTTAGCCCCCGGCCCCGACGCTGTCAGGTGGTGATTGACGTGCCCAGGTGTGCCCAGTGCAGCCTGTGTCCTCCAGGTGGCGGGGGTGGAGGAAGAGGGGAGCAGGTAGGCATGGGAAGGGAGGGAGTAGGAGAGGGGGAATGTATAAAGAATGGGGTGGGAAAAGGAGGGGAGGGGAAGGGAACACTTAGGTAAGGATTATTAAAGGATAGGAAAGGAGGGAGAGGGGAGCAGATAGGTAAGGGAAGGGGGAGAAAGGGGAGGGGAGGAAAGTACAAAGAAAGGAAGGAGGGAGAGGGAAGAGGGTAGAATATTGTAAAGGGGAGAGAAAAAGGAAAAGAAAGGGAATGGAAAAGGAATAGAAGGAAAATACACAGAATGGAGTGGAAAAGGGAGGGGGAGGGAGCAGATAGTAATGGGGAAGGGGAGAGGAGAAGGGAAGAAATTTTAAAGAATGGTGAGTAAGAAGGGGGGGAAGGAAGGGGAGCAGGTAGTTATGGGAAGGGGGAGAGAGGGCGAGGTGAGGTAAGTATGACTTGGATGGAAAAGGGTGGGAGGAGGGAGAGGGGAGAAGATACTTATGGGAAGGGGGAGAGAAGGGGAGGGGAGGAAAGTTAAAAGAAGGGGTAGGAAAAAGATGGGGAAGGGAGTCGCTTACTAACGATAAGGAAGGGGATGTGAGGAGGAGGAAGGTGGTGAAGGGAGGAAAGTCGTAGGGTAGTATGAGGAAGGGGGAAGGGAGAGAAAGGAGGAAGGGAAGGGAAGAGAAAGGGAAGAGAGGGGGCCACCAGGAAAGCATGGGAAGGGAAGGGAAGGAGAGAGGAGGAAATTGGACGGGAAGGGAGAGAAGGGAAGGGAAGGGAAGGGAAGGGCAGGGCAAGGAAAGAAAGGGAATGAAAGGGATGGGAAGGAAAGGGATGGGAAGGGAAGGGAAGGAAAGGGAAGGGAATGGAAGGAAAGGGAAGGAGTGGGGAGGGAGGTATGCCGGTCAGGTAAGCATGGGAGCGGGGGGAGGGGGGGTCAAGGGGAGCTCACCTGGCGCAATTAGTAGCAACTTTAGTCTTAAGAAATGTTGCCTGCATGATGAATGAATGGGAGGATTATGCAAGGGGGAAGGGAGGGGGAGGGGGGAAGGAGACGGGAAGAGAGGTATGTTTATCTGCGGTGTGAGGGAGGAGGAGGAAAAGGAGGGAGAAGGAAGGAGAGGAAAGGAGGAGAGGTCAAGGATGCAGAGGGAGGAAGGAGGGGCAAGGAATGAAAGGGAAAGAGGGAGAGGTTCTGTTGATGGAAGAGTTGGAGAGAAACGGAGGAATAGAGGAAGGAAGAAAGGGAGAATATCTAAAGTGGAGAAAAGGGAAGGGAAGGAAGTGAAGATAGACAGAACGAGAGAGAAGTAATAATATCTACAGTGGAGAACAGAGGGGGGAGGGAGAAGAGAGGAGAGAAGAAAGGGAGAGTTGCAGAGAAAATAAAGGCTGAGATGAACTGAGGGAGGGGCGTACAGAAATTAAAAAAAGTGAAGAAAAGGGAGAGGAGAGAAGAAAAAGAGGAAAGGAGGGAGAAGGAAATCATATCATGGAAAAGCTGCAGGTAAATGAAGGATGAAAAGAAGTGAGAAAGACGAAGTATCAAAAGTAGAAGAGAGGAAGGGAGAGAAGGACAAAGGAGGAGGAAGAGGAAAGCAGGTGAGTGAGGAGGAGATAGTGTCGGTGCCAGGCCACGTAAAAGGGAGAGAAAAACAGCAATATTGGAGAGGGATGGAGGAAAGCAAGGAGGGATGATAGGAACACGTGTGTGGAGGCGAGAGTAAGGAGGAAAAATGACTGAAGATATGTTGTGATGAGAGGAAACGATAACCCTGTAATAAGATACGTAAATAAATAGATTGATAGATAGATAGATAGATACAAAGATAGATATATAAATATAAAGAAAGATATATAGTGATAACTTATGCAAATAACTGAAAAAAAATAAAGAAGAGGTAGAAAGAAAGAATGTTAAGAAATCAAAGGAAAGAAGGAAGGAAGGAAGGAAGGAAGGAGGGATGGAGGGAAGGAAGGAAAGGAGGGTGAGAGGTAGGAAAGGGTTAAGTTAAATATTGGAAGAGAGGGAGGGAGAGAAGGAAGAGAGGGAAACATGCAAAGACCGAAAAGGAAAGTGCGAAAAATGAGAAAAGGAAAGATGATCGCTGAGGAGAAATGGAGGGAAGAGAAATGATTCACAGAGAAAAATGGAAAAGAAAACTGAATGATAATGGAAAGAAAAAGTGAAAGGATGAGAAAAGAAAAAAAGGTTGAGGAGGAAAAGGAGAGGAAGCGAAGAAGAAATGATAAACGAAAGGCTGGAAAGGAGAAAAAACTAATTACAGAGGAATACAAAATGAAGAAAGATTAAAAAAAAGCAAGCGAGGAAAAGTGGAAAAGAACGAACGAGCTAAAAGAAAATTAAGAAAATGGTGGAAAGAAACCCAAGAAAAACAAGAAGAAAAAAAAAAAGGAAATGAAGGAAAGAAAAAGGCGCGTGGAGAGAAAAAGTACACACACACACAAAAAAAAAAAGAGATGATAGAAAATTGAATGATGATTATTAAGGAGAGCAGCTCTTGAAGAAAATTGGAGAACAAAACGAAATGAAAAATAAAACGAAAAAAACGAGAACGAAGTGAAAAAATATGAAAAGAAAGGAAATCGAATGAAAAAAGGAAACGAAAAGAATGAAAAAACAATGACGAAGAGAAAGAGAAAAGGGTGAAGAGAAGGTGGGCGGGGAGAAGAGACGGAAAGAAGGAGAACGAGGTAACAAAAGCGGTCATTCGGGATATCCTGCAGGAATTTCAGAACCCCAACAGGAATCCTGCAGCAAAAGTGGAGTCCTGGAATACCCGCAGGAACATTTGAGCTACGGGAACAGGGCGGGAACTCAGGTGTCAGGGAAAATATATGCAAGGTGGTACACCGAAAGAACCACTGAAATGAGAGAAAGCGCAAGAAAAAGAAATATAGATGGACACAAATAAAGGAAGAGAAAGAATTAAAGAAAAGGAAAGAAAACGAAAAAAAGTTCAAATATTGGAATAAAAATAAATTACTGAAGCAGAAAATAATGAGGGGAGTAAAAATATATCAATCACTGAAGACTTTGGTGAAAAAGAGAACAAAAACGCGGAAATGATGAAACACTTACTTTGAAAACTGAATAAAAAATCTGGAATACTCGAAACAAAAAAACAGCACGAGATCCAAAGGAAAAAAACTCATTACGAAATAAAACTACAAAAACAAAACACAATAAAGGAGGATGAAGATAAAACGTGTACTTGACATAAAACTGAACTACTAAACGAAAAAAAAACTCAACTAAGCACTGATATTTCTAAAGAATGTAAAAAAAATGACGGAAAAGATTCGTTTTAATGACGTTACTAATTTCGAATTGCTGACTGCTTATTTTTGGACAAAATATAATGCTGTTTATCATGGAGGCAGTATTTTTCTACGGAAATGACTAAAAGACTGACTTGCCTTTTGTGGGCCTGCCGCCGCAGCCGCAAAATAGCTCGAAGTGAGGTTCAACTTGGGGGACCCGTGAGAAATCGGGGGTTTTGGGTGGGGGAGCATATTTAAACTACTACAACCGCACTTACGACCTGACATCCATCGGGGGGGCTTAGCCCCCATCGCCACCCTTCTAAAAAGGGGGGCCCCCCTGGACCCCCCCCCCAACACACACATATGCGACTTATTTCTGCGAGGAGGTATTTCTCCCAACACCGCTGGACCGCCGCCGCCAGAGGAGGCTACGCTTTCGTGAATATTATCCACTATTTTCTGCAATAAAAAAAAATAGTCCTTGAAGTGGATTTTGAAAGCGTTTCCATGATTGTTGAACGTTTGTAGAAAAGATATATGAAGAGCTAGTGATGTTCCATAAGGTAGGTAATGAAATACTGGCACGTTGCTAAAACGAATCTTAAACCAAAAGACCAAAAACTACTTATGCAAAAAATGTATCAAAACACGAACGAAACAAGAAAGAAACCAGAATGAAACAAAAAGCAAACCAGAAGCAAACACGAGACAAACAACAAACAAACCAGAGAGAAACGAGAAACAAACAAGAAATATACCAGAAACAAAGAAGAAACAAACTAAAAGCAAACAAACAAAAAAAAACGAAGAAACAATACTCAATAACACTCCAGAACGTCTCTAGCACCACCACCACCACCACCACCTCTCCATTTTTTTTTCTTCTTGTTTTTCTTGGGTTTCTTTCCACCATTTTCTTAATTTTCTTTTAGCTCGTTCGTTCTTTTCCACTTTTCCTCGCTTGCTTTTTTTTAATCTTTCTTCATTTTGTATTCCTCCGTAATTATTTTTTTCTCCTTTCCGGCCTTTCGTTTATCATTTCTTCTTCGCTTCCTCTCCTTTTCCTCCTCAACCTTTTTTTCTTTTCTCATCCTTTCACTTTTTCTTTCCATTATCATTCAGTTTTCTTTTCCATTTTTCTCTGTGAATCATTTATCTTCCCTCCATTTCTCCTCAGCGATCATCTTTCCTTTCCTCATTTTTCGCACTTTCCTTTTCGGTCTTTGCATGTTTCCCTCTCTTCCTTCTCTCCCTCCCTCTCTTCCAATATTCAGCTTAACCCTTTCCTACCTCTCACCCTCCTTTCCTTCCTTCCCTCCATCCCTCCTTCCTTCTTTCCGTTGATTTATTAACATTCTTTTTTTTCTACCTCTGCTTTATTTTTTTCAGTTAGTTGCATAAATTATCACTATATATCTTTCTTTATATTTATATATCTATCTTTGTATCTATCTATCATAACAAATTATTAGTTATCATTATAATTGTTTTAGACGACATCAGTAACATATAACAGGTGTGTTCCATGATATTTGCAAATACCTTTTGTGATTCAAGCAGATTTGTCTGACGGTGTACACACACACACACACACACACACACACACACACACACACACACTAAACGCATTGTCCGCCTTAATAACTATGAAGACTGACAAAAAATATTAAAACAAGCAGGACTATAAATATCAACTACTGTTGCCAGATGATCCCCGAAAGTGACACATAGGCGAAAACTACACCATTAAAAAAGAAACTACAAACTAACTAGATACCGTGATTAACTAACGAGAAAATTAAGCCTCACGGAGCTCGTGTTGGTAAAGGAAGAAACTCGCCTCCGTAAATCCCAAAACAAAATACTCATCCTCAGCAGATGATTATCATCCCCGTATTACAAGCCGTCCCTTCCTCGGCCATTCATCATGGAGGGAGGAAGGAGAAAGCAGGAGAGAGAGAGAGAGAGAGAGAGAGAGAGAGAGAGAGAGAGAGAGAGAGAGAGAGAGAGAGATGGGGGGGAGGAGGGAAGCCGGCAGACGAGAGGAGAGAGGAACGGGAAGAGCTGTGGAGAGGGAGGAAAAAAAATGAACCGGTGAAGGATATGGAGGGAGAAGCAGGAGTTTGGGGGGAGCAGTTAGGGGGATGGAGGGGAAGTGTGGGGGGGTGGGATTTGGAGAGGGATTGGCTGGGGGGAGGTTGGAAGGTTGGAAGATGATAATACTAATGATTGGGGGGGAGGTTAAAGGCGGGCAGAGAGTGGCAGAAGGGATGACAGGGGATAAGACAAGCTAGTTAAAGGGTGTGGGATATCGCTAATCATATCAATACCTTGTTAAAACTTAAAGCAGTCCTTCCCTTTATTCTTTTCTAATCCCTATACTCTAGACTGGGTTAGCGTTAATGGTTTGTCATGGGTGTGTGTATTCTTCTAGAGTTCCGTTCCCGATCGTCATGTCCTCAGCAATCGGTCAAGCTGCGAGTGTAACAACCTCTTATAGTCCCTTGTTTGGTGGCGTGATTCAGAGTACCTACGATACCTGGTGACTGGTTAGCCTTAGTCATATTTTGGTGAAATCCTGGAATACCCTCATGAATAAGACGGGAATTCAGGTGTCAGGAAATAAGAGAAACAAAGACTACTAAAATTAAAGCACACACACACAGAGAGAGAGAGAGAGAGAGAGAGAGAGAGAGAGAGAGAGAGAGAGAGAGAGAGAACTGTACATGTTGAATAAAACACTGAAACAAATAAAAGCTGTATTTCAAAGGTTGCGTTAGGTGAAGTATGCGAGTTTCAGAGCTTTGGTTAGGCTTAATGTGTCGTGATGAGACCACGCGCCGGGCAGCTTCATCTGGACCCGCACGGAGCGACACCCGGCTCGAAACACCAATACGGGACCTTGACGAGCTCAGGATACTTCGCTCGTTCCATCATTACCGGAAGCCTTATGGACGAGCTAAGCATGAAGAACACCAGGTATAAGCTACATACACAACCTTAGTGTAATAAAAGATGCATTACGTAAAATTAACACACTATCGAGACTTTCTGCGGCTTGTGTTGTTGACCCTAAGACCCTCCCTCCTTCCCTCCCAGCTGCCTGAGGTACGACGATTCTCTCCTCATCACTCCCTCACACTCACGCTCCCCGGTTCCTTCACACTCATTCCTCAGCACTGTGCCAGAATGAGGCCCCGTTCATGCCAAACACACACGCACGCCGCCCCGTCCCTCTCGTCGGGGCGGGGCAGAGCGCGACTCACACTCCGATCACCACTGCGGCGTCAACATCACCGGCCAGGCACCGATGACGTCACGGCCGGCAGCCAATCACAGCACGGAACAACCTCCTTCAAATATTACTAATTATAAGTCTTTATATACTTTCAATTCACTCTCCAGGCGATTCTCAACATGGACAAGCCTCATAATCACTGTAATAATCAAGAATAGTCGCACGGGAAGGAACAAACTGGCAGGACAAGGCTTCAGGCGGCAGGGCGCTCACTCCATCCAACGCACCGGCCTCCTCTGCCACATTTATGGTTTATATGCTGCGTCCCTTCCTGCAAAAAACACACCACACCGTTCCTCACCTTGATTCTCGCGTAGGGCAGCCTCAGCCAGCCGCCACCAGACACACGACACGCGCGACACACCCGCCGGGGACCCCAATACGCACGGCACACGTACACGCCCTCACTCCGGCACGTTGCGCGGCACTCTGGGCTCGGCGTGACGTCACCGATGCGCCTTTGTTTTACCCACAATGCCCAGATGGTTTTGTCGACATCAAAGACTATAGAACAAAGACTATAGAAGAAAGACAGGAAAGCTGAACGAAACTCTGTGAGCATCCTGGCGTCGGCTCGCTAGATGGCATAGGTGTAATATCGACACCCAGGACCAAGACCAAGACCCAAGTCTGTTTGTTTACCTTTGACACGTGGAGTACCTGACAGGACACGCCTTCGCCTGGGCCACACACGCCTCAGCGCCTACCTCCACCGCCTGCGCCTGACCTCCGACCCTCACTGCCCCTGGTGGTGCAGGACCGTCGAGGAGACCATTGAGCACCTCCTGCTGCACTGCCCACGCTTCCACTCCTAGCGAGTGCTCCTCAGACACCACCTCGGCGCCCTGGGCGTGCCCACCTTTAACCTGCCCACGCTGCTGGCGGTGGCAGGCGTCCACCCCTCACGACAATAAGCTGTCATCCGCCTCACCTGCGCCTTCCCCAGGAAGACGGGGCAGCTGACGCGCCTGTGAAACCCTCACAGGACGACACCAGGGCTCAGGTGAGCGACTAGATCGCCGCCGCCCGAAACAACAACAACAACAATAATGTCGGGGATGTCCCATCCGTGATCCCTCTGTGGAAGACGGAAGGGAAAGGATGCCAATCTTGTTTTTCACGTATTCCCGAAGGATGAAAAAAGGTAAGCATCGTGTATTATCGTATAAACCGTTAGAAACGTAGTTTCGAGAAGCAAAGATTTATCAGAAACAAATGGTATCATCTTATTAAATGCCATGCTCCAGATCTTTGATTCTGACATATTTCATGGTATAGATTTGGTCAATCTGTGTACTACTGATGTTGGGGTGCCTTGGCATATCATGACTGACCTCATAGTAGTGATAGGACAGAATATCACTATGTGGCCCAACATCATAATTTAGTGCATTTACATATCTAGATAGGCTTAGTTATATGAAATTAGGTTGGGCAAACTAGAGTAAATAATGTATTTGTACCCTTCAAGTGTCACAGTAATAGCTTTGGCACGCGGTCCAGGTTAACCTCACCTTACGTCCAGATATTTTCTCATATTGGCATTTTGTACTTTACTAGAGCGAGTATTTTGTGCATGTAATGTGTGTAGAAAGCCTTGTATGAAACTACCTCCGCAAATCAATAGTTAATGAGTTAATCTCCCCCAACAAGTATGGGAACCTGTGTGAAAACCTGCGGCAAAGATGAAGTGAAGAACTTTACTAAACTAGCAAAAAATATATACTGTTGGTATACTCATGGTATGATGTTGCTATATTCAGGGTATAATGTTGCTATATTCATCATATAATGTTGCTATATTCAGGGTATAATGTTGCTATATTCATCATATGATGTTGCTATATTCATCATTAGTGCAGCAGATAATTGCATATTTCATAAGAATCGTTCAGATAGTGAAACAAGCATGAAATTTTGCACAAGTGCTCTTTAAAGTTCCCTCTATCAGAAAAGGGCGCTGGCCACGCAAAAAATTCAATATGGCGGCCAAATTCCAATATGGCGGCCAGTATCGACAGATTTTGGCTAATTTTTCACTAGAATGGCATGTATTTGCTTCTAGCAATATGGTAAAGCTCTTCCATACTATTTCTTGTGAATATTATGTTTCTGTAGCTTCCCAGTACGGTTTACCTTTAAATATGGGGGCTATATGGCTGCCAAGAAAAGGTAGAAACAATAATTATAATGATAAATAATGCCCGTTCAACAATTATCGTTTTAAGCATGGATCTTGGTTTCTGTGGTTTTAGATCCTAATGAGGCCATCTCTTTCGAATAACTCATCAATTTTGAAGGAAAATTAATAAATGTAAAAGAGTGTATGTCTGCACACAACCAGGGCACACTGGTGACATCACTGCTGTGTAACTCAGCATGGGGTTCAGTGCCAGCTAATCCAGCTTTATTAATCCTGTAGTCTTAGACTAGTAGTTGTAGTATAGTTTAGTTTAGTGTCCCAAATGCTTTCTAACAGCCCCAGACCAGCTATAGTTAGATAGCCGCACCTGAATAGACAGGATATGCCAGCGCGGGAGAGCCGAGCCAAGGGTATGGGGGCTGTACATGATGGTTCATGTACTTACCCGGATGGTGTACAGATCACACGGGACTTAAATGGCACTGGATGAATGATCGGGCTAGGTGTAGGGAGACCGAACCTAGTTGAATCCCATACAGGAATGTGTGCTTTGTTTAAGGTGGTAAAAGGATAACCCCTCGGCCTTAATCAAAAGTGAAATCATGGCAGAATGTGATGCCAATCCAATATTGAGCAGTAGAAAAACAAACTGGAGTTTGTGTTGTCTTTGTCAGAAGGACAAAAGAGGTGAGAACTTGATATCATCATGTCCTAGACCATGATGGGTACACAATGCTGGCAAGGAACATTCCCATGTTCAGTGAAATTAATGAAATGCCACTGATAATGGATCCAGCAAGGCTGGATGAAGGTGATGGCATAGAGGCCACAATGTTGTATGTGACCATACCATTACTATTTCAGTTGAAAATAACATATTAGTTAAACTGTCTGATCACATGAATATACCATTAAATAAAAACAGTTGGTCTCTATGTCTGCTAGCGCTATGGATAGAAAAAAACTCTTTTATGGCAACCATTTTGTACGCCATCTTGGTTACAATTCATTTAGTAAGGGTTTTCAATAAAATGTGTGGTATGGAACATTTTTATAACCTAAAAGTCGAGGTTTAAAAAAAAAAATGGCATATTCCATCCAATAGATGCTCCCAAACCGGTGAATCTCAACATAGATGGCGGCCATTTTGAAAAATAGCCGCCATCTTGGATTTTCAGGTGGCCAGCGCCCTTTTCTAAGAGAGCGTAGTCTTAGGAATGTTTGTGCCAAATTTCATGCTTGTTTCACCATCTGAACGATTTTTACAGCAATCTGCTGCACTAATATAATGTTGCTATATTCATCGTATAATGTTGCTATATTCATCATATAATGTTGCTATATGCATCGTAGTGTTGCTATATTCATCATATCATGGTACTATATTAATCGTATAATGGTGCTATATTCATGGTATAATGGTGCTATATTCATGGTATGATGTTGCTATATTCATGGTATAATGTTGCTATATTCATGGTATGATGTTGCTATATTCATGGTATAATGGTGCTATATTCATGGTATAATGGTGCTATATTCATGGTATGATGTTGCTATATTCAGGGTATAATGGTGCTATATTCATGGTATAATGTTGCTATATTCATGGTATGATGTTGCTATATTCAGGGTATAATGGTGCTATATTCAGGGTATAATGTTGCTATATTCATGGTATGATGTTGCTATATTCAGGGTATAATGGTGCTATATTCATGGTATAATGGTGCTATATTCATGGTATGATGTTGCTATATTCAGGGTATAATGGTGCTATATTCAGGGTATAATGTTGCTATATTCATGGTATGATGTTGCTATATTCAGGGTATAATGGTGCTATATTCAGGGTATAATGTTGCTATATTCATGGTATGATGTTGCTATATTCAGGGTATAATGGTGCTATATTCATGGTATAATGTTGCTATATTCATGGTATGATGTTGCTATATTCAGGGTATAATGGTGCTATATTCAGGGTATAATGTTGCTATATTCATGGTATGATATTGCTATATTCAGGGTATAATGGTGCTATATTCATGGTATAATGTTGCTATATTCATGGTATGATATTGCTATATTCAGGGTATAATGTTGCTATATTCATGGTATGATATTGCTATATTCAGGGTATAATGGTGCTATATTCATGGTATAATGTTGCTATATTCATGGTATGATATTGCTATATTCAGGGTATAATGGTGCTATATTCATGCTATAATGTTGCTATATTCATGGTATGATGTTGCTATATTCAGGGTATAATGGTGCTATATTCATGGTATAATGTTGCTATATTCATGGTATGATATTGCTATATTCAGGGTATAATGGTGCTATATTCATGCTATAATGTTGATTCATCGTATAATGTTGCTAGATTCATCATATAATGTATAAGGAGTGTAAGAGGAAATTTTATTTAGGTGTTCAGTTTTTCAAAGAGTATAATAAATTCGACTAGAGAAAAATCTTGTGGTTAGGTGGTAGTCAGGTCAGGACTATAAATGATGGGTTTAAGCTGGGGAAATATAGATTCAACAAGGATATAGAAAGAAATTGGTTTTCATAGAGGGTGGTTGATGACTGGAACAGACTTAGTAGTCAGATCGTTAGTGCAGAGTCGATAGAGTTTCAAAAGAAGACTAGATAAATTTATGGACGAGAAGGAATGGTGGAATTAGTATAGTATGTGTAGGTGATGTACAGGAACTATCATGTGTAGGTTCAACAGCCTCAAGTAGCTTTCTTATTCTATTATGTTCTTATGGTCATATTTTGAAAATAACTCTCTGCGTTATTTTATTTTATTTATTTATTTTTTTTTTTTTTTTTTGTCTGATAAGTGTTTGCTTCGAGATAGATTTTTCTTGTTGCATTTTTTTTCTTCGGTTTCTATAGTTTTCCACAAGAAAAAAACTTACACCGAACTAAAACATGGAAAATTTTGCAGTTTTTCCAACTCTCCTTTTTTAAATAGACAGTAGTTCTGCCACACTTAGAATATTGCAAAACTGTCTGGGATCAACACACTCACAATAATATTACTGAGCTAGAGGCTATACAGAATAAAGCAGCTAGATGAATCAGACATGATTACAAACATCCTGCATCTTGCTGAAACAGGACATTAAATTAGACCCACTTGTGGCAAAAAGACAAATATATATGCACAGGCAACCAAAATCACCAAACAGTTCAGTCAACATAATCAAAGAAACCTACTTACACCCCACAAATATAAAATCAACTTGAGGTAGCTACAACCTAGAATACCACACATATCAGGCAATCACTGACACACTCTGACACGATTTCCACAGCATCCAAGAGTGGAATCAAATCCCATCTCACATCGTTAAAATAGACCCCCTCTCTATAATTTTAAGCTAGGATCACCATTCATCATTTACCTAATCTTTGCCTTGCCCCCAACTCTTCAATCCCCGCACAACCCCAACGCATTATGCTACCTGAGAGTTACCCTCGGGGGAATATTTAACTTGAACTTGAACTTGATATGAGTGTTACAACTAAATACCCAAACCCAACCAACCTGGACAATTTCATGTGAAAGTAACAGTCAGCATTATAGACTGAACTGATGTTAGTTACATTATCTATGTATTTTTAGATGCCAGAGATGGGTCAACATTATCGACATCCCACACTTGAAAGGAAAAACCTGTGACCAGTTAAACAGAAGCTTTCGTGTGTGTAGCCACCACTTCTCACCGACAAACTACATGTCTGGAGATTCAAACAAACTCTGCAAATTTGCATGTCCAGACCAAAATCTTGGTGGTATGTATATATTTAATTACTACATTATGAAGTATTACTCTAATAAACTTATATGTGCATGAATTTTCATGTGTAATAGAAACATATATGATATTCATGTACATCATTTCACATTTACTTCATTATATTTCAGAGACCGGAACTTCAGATGGCACTACTACAGATGCCACCCCTGCCAGATCATCTTCAGGTATAGTATTATATAAGCTGCAATTGTTCAGTGATAATGAAACCATTACAGTACCTATTTGATATGGGAGAAACTGTATTGCAGCTCTGTGCCTCTATTTTCATTAATAAATCAACGAAAGCTTCACAGAAAACGTTGATTTTGTCTATAGAATCATGTTATGAAAGCAGAATACCCTTAAAATGGACTTAATTAAACCTCCCTTTTCCTTAGTCTTACCTAACCTAACCTGGCTAACGGTATCTGCCCCCATGGATCCCCAGTAACCTTAACATTTTTACGTTTATGATATGTAGACACAGTAGTAAAATGGATGTTTTTGATATGCGTTCTTGCGTGGAAACAGAGGAAAGCTCCAGATAAGTGGAGAAGGGCAAGTATCGTGCCTTTGTACAGGAGTAAAGGGAGTAAGAATGAGTGTAACAACTATAGAGAAATAAGTTTGCTTAGTGTGCCAGGAAAAGTGTATGGGGGACGCTCCCCGAGGAAGCAAGGCGACAGTGCTATAGATATGTATAAATCTATAAATGAAATGTGTTCTATGAAGTTTTCGTTAGTGTAGTCGTAACAATAGAGGCGTGAAGCTACAATGCAGTTTTACTTTTTCTGTACTGTACAGTAGATTACTGTTTTGTTCATGTATAATGTGATTTATCAATTTCCATTTCTGATATACAGCATCAAGAACAACCAATAACACCACTATCGAGTATGTGACACCATCTGATGTGGGCATAAACATCACATATGACAAAGATGATGGGAGTTTTGGTATGTAATTTTATATGTAACTGTGTTACAGGAATGTGGTGTATTCATACGTGTATCTAGGTAAATCATAGCCTAATATTATGGTAACAATGGCGTGTAATAACCTAATAACACTGTAGGTCAACTCTAACTCTGTATAACATTATTCTTTATCATCAGGTGACCTAAAGGACGTATCTGATACTGAAGGTGATGGGAGAATGACTACTGTGCCACCTGCTGACACACGTGGTAACACAGATGCTGCTAATGGTATTTGGAATTGGCTTTGGGTATTCATTTTCTACTTTTAGTGTTTGTATTTAAAGTATTGATTTAAATACAGGTATTTTATCAATGTTCATCACAGAATAGGGTTAAATTGTTTTCAAGTTTCAAGATAATGTAACAAAGAATGATTGGAATAATACTCTTTCATAAAATATTGAAGATCCAAACACTTTCAATACATAATATCTCATGAAATCAGTAGCATACAGTAGCTTTAGCTCATTGTAAGAGCATGACACATTTTTATCTTACAGTGACCTCAGAAGCTGCGGAACGTGCTTCAAGAGAACACCATCATCCTACTGAACAACTAGAGATCTCTGAGCCTGTTGCACCAAGTAAGTTATATGAGATCATCACAGATATTATAAATTGTACAGCATGCAAAACAGTTTAATACTGTAATATAATTATATGTTTATGTCATACTACTTTAGGTGATGATTTTTCAGTATAGAAGTAGTATGAAAGAGCATTTGTATCGTAACCAATGAGGTTAATGTGAGGTTACGAGATTGCCACAACAAAGCTAGCTACCGGTTATTGGGGAAAGGCTAGCAAGCATAGGTACTCCTAGATGGGTATCTCAGCCCATCCCCGCCTTGACGTTGTTGGCACTGTTAGTACACCTTAAGGCTGCGTGCGTTTAAACCAAGCGAGTCACGTCGAGTTGAGCCACGTCAAGTCATTTGAGGCGATTCATATTGACGCCACTCCGTTTACACCGACTGCGTCAGCCCGAGTCAAGTCAGTACTCAATGACCCATTTGATTTCATGGAGAATGGATGCATGTTTTCGTTTTTTTTATATTAATTTATCGTATTTATTTTGTTTTCCATTGGTCTTTTACTCTTTCTTTTATTTTCTATTGGCATTTTTCAAATCCTTCTCTTTTTATTTTCTTTTTAGTTCTTTTCTTGCTGTTGTTTTTCTTCTTTTGTTTTCTTTTCTGATGTTTTTTTTTTCTATCATACGTAAGTTGATGTTCATGTGTCTGGGTGAGCCGTTTTCCTCCCAGAAGGATCACCAGTTATGATTTACTTCATATTTTTGGTGCCGGGTATAATTTCTTGGCATATGCTTGAGTATGATTGAACGTAACGGATGCTATATGAATGGTGTACATTATTATTTACAAATATTGAAAATATACATAGTAAGTATATGAATATATCCACTCCCCCTTGTCCCTTGTCCTACTAACATGGCTTTGTGATAGGCCCCAATCTTAACAGTGTGTGTATGTAACATATGTATGAATGGTTGAGTGAATGGTGCGCATGCTTCAGGATGATACGTAAAACTGAAAACTTCTTTCCATAAAGCAGCGATGACATCACGATCCAGTGGTTACGGTCACTGGAATCATATATAGCAGGGGGCTCTTGAACTAAGTTGATTAGGAGTTCCACCAGCATGCTTGAACACACCACGGCAGACTCGCTGTGACTGACGTCAAAAATAGGTCCAGCCCTATATGTGACGACGTGACGCGACGCAATGCGACGTGACGTGACTCGACGCATCCGGTGTAAACGTTTTCTTTCAAAAACCGATATAAATCAGTGTTATAACTGGGGTGGCGATTCATGGTACGTCATGAATCGTCATGACGCGACTCGACGCGACACGACTCGACGTGACTCGCTTGGTGTAAACGCAGCCTAGGTGTATAACTTAAGGTGTAGCTCCTAGGGCTAATACTTCACTGGGCTAGATATCTGTCCGTGGCCCCTCAATGGGTGGATAAAATGGACAAATTGTGACAGGAAAGTGAGTGTGAATAAGGCAATATGAGAAGTGTTGAGAGTTGTATGTTTTAATGAGAATGGAATGATTAATGAATTCAAGAGAAGAATGGTTGTCAAGATTTGTATGAAAGGGGGAATGGATGTGCTTGGACTGAGTGACACCCACTTTCTCATGGATATGGAAGAGGATATTTTACTTATATCATCATCATCATTTCATGGACGCCTGCTCCTAGGAGCTCCCATCAGGGGATGGCCACAGCAGAAGAGTTTCCAACTTTCTCTATCCAGATACTCCCTCCTTGCCTGCTCAAAGTTTCTCAAAGATCTTTCCCCCCCTCTCCCTAACGTACTCTTGAACCCTATCCCTCCATTTCACTGGAGGTCGTCCTCTAGCATTCCCTCCCTCTATCTCACTGACATATACCCTTCTGGTCATCTTACTCTCCTCCATGTTTATAACTATATCATATTGGAATGTTGCCAGTTACTAAATACATTTGTCATGTCTGATCATCTATATTTATGAAGTGTATACTGAACTGTATTTAAAATGAACATATTCACATGAGACTTAAAACATTACAGATATTGCTGGTTATACAGAAACAAGGAAATCATCATCTTCCAAATCAAAAACATCAAAGCTCCTCCACAGATATAGAACCAGAGTAAAAAGGTTATTGAAAAGAGTTCATTTACTTAAGACGGTCAGGAAGGACTGTTCCAAATGCACACTACCTTCAGAAATAATAAAATATGCTTCTAAATACCTTAAAGGTTATGGCCTTGAGTTTTTCAAAAGTCAGATCCAGTTAGCAGGTTCCAAAAAAAAGGGCAGACGTTACTCCGATGAGCAACGCTCATTTGCCTTGTCCCTTTATTTTAGGAATGCAAGAACCTATAATTTGTTATCACACATATTTGTCCTCCCCACTCCAAGGATGCTAAGATACTGGATGAAAAGAATTATGTTCAATGTTGGCTGGAATCAATCCCTCTTTGAAATTTTGAAAAGAAAGGCTGAAAATATGTCTGAGCAGGATAAAGTTTGTGGAGTAGCATTTGATGCAATTTCTGTCAAGGAGAAGTTGAATTATAACATAGCCCAAGATGAGGTTGATGGACTTGAAAATTTAGGTGTATATGGGTCATCAGATTCAGCTGCAAAGTATGCCATGGTATTTATGGTTAAAGGCTTAGCCTCTAAGTGGAAACAGACTTTAGGTTATTTTTTGTTTAGTAAGAGCATTAAGCCAGATGTCCTCAAGTGCATGCTATTAGATTGTTTGACCAAGTTGAAGGATACAGGTTTACATCCTAAGTTTGTCATATGTGATCAAGATGCAACAAATAGAAGTCTCTACCTAAAGCTAAATATTTCACCACAGTCTCCATTTATAATACACAATGAGGAAAAGATACATTTCTTTTATGACACACCACATCTGCTTAAAAGTGTCCGTAATAATCTGATGAAATATGATTTTGTTGTCAATAAAAACTCAGTGGTAAAATGGCATTATATTGAAGAGTTTTACAAAAGAGACAATGCCATGACCTTGCGCCTGGCACCTAAGCTCTCAGCAAAACATATATATTGCAATACATTTGAAAGAATGCGCGTTTCCTTAGCTGCGCAAGTTTTCAGTCAGAGTGTTGCAGCAGGCATACACACTTATACAGAATTAAGGGCCTTGCCATCTGAAGCTTCTCAAACATCATTTTTTGTAGAAAAAATGGATAAGCTATTTGATTTATTTAATAGCTGTCAAATAAACCACTTCAAAAGTAGTAAATGTGCCATATCAGAAAAAAATGGACAGTTCGAAAGACTAGTTGAATTCGAATCATGGATTAATTCCTTGGAAGTAATTGGCACTAAAAGACCACTTCCATGCATTTCTGGGTGGAGGCTGAATTTGGCAAGCATAAAATTACTTTGGGAAGATGTGCATTTAAATCATAATTATAAGTATTTGATGACTAATAGGCTTAATCAAGATGCCCTAGAAAATGTATTTAGCACCATCCGAAATGCTGGAGGAAACAGTGACGCACCAACTTGTCAAATATTTAAGAAGCTAATAAATGGTATGATGAGCAACCACATATTTCAGTCATCAGTTAGGGCTAACTGTTTGGATGATGCAATGCCTATTTTACAATTCATGAAAATGAGTGACATAGACAAGTTTCATACTTTTGAACTGATTAAACCCAAATGCAAAGAAGAGAATTCCTCAGGCATTGAGGATGATTTTGAGGAGGAAAATTTAGAAAGCCAGGAGCAAGCAGGAGGCAGTACCATTGATAATGCTCTTTCTGATTATTTTTCATCTTTTAACCCTTGTTTTGATCATGACAAAGAGGTGAGCAGTGACATAGAAGAGCCTGATGACAATTCCTCAAAAAATGACCAACAAAGTAATTGCATAAATTTAGAGTCTTTTCAAAATAATTCGCTGGCAAATTATTTCTCATCTTTTGATCCTTTAAGTGAGGAAAGTAATACAACATTTAATTCCACTTCATATGATGGGACTGAGGAAAATGCAATATCGTATGTAGCAGGTTATATGTGTCATGTAATAAGTAAACATCATGACTGTGAAACTTGTAGATTGAAAGTGACTGATCCTCATTACACAGTCACATCTGATAATATATACCAAGCACTAAAAGATTCAGAAAATAAAAGATATTTAAAGTATCCTAGCAAATTGGTCATTGAAATGATCAAAGAATATGAATTCATTTTTAGGGCACACATTAAAGACTTTATTTTCAAGTCGAATGTGAGTGCCAATATGTTAGAGGTAATGAAAAATAGGACTGAAAGAAAAAACGATTTATGTGAGGAACTTCACAAAATTATGATGAAAAAATATGTTAGTATGAGAATTCATTACTATGTAAAGTTCTTTAATAGAAATTTAGGAAAAAGGGGAAGAGGTGAAAGTATTGGAGACTGTGGTGAGAAACGGAATAGGAAATTAGCAAAAACTGCACATACTTAATACCTATATAGTACATAATACTATTTTGTATCTTTACAGAAAAAAAGGACTTTCTAATCTCAAGGATATGTATACTGCTTGAAGTAAATTATGCTTTATTTTGTGCCTGTTGCTTGATTTTGTTTATCTGCTGTATGTTTGTGCTTGCTTGATTTCTGTTTATGCTTACCTTATGCTTTGTTGGCCTATGCATCTGCTTGCATGTGTGAAATGCATGTTATTTTATGTGTACTTCAGATAATCTTTATAAGTTCTGCTTTTTACACATGTTTGCTTTAGTCTTCTTCAAGTTATGTCCTTGTGTAAGACAGGTATAAACCAATTTATATGGCCTGGTATTATGTAACTTTTCTAAGTGAGTGTACTCGTCTATTTGTTGTGTAATTTTCTTTAGTATTCTCATTCCTATATTGCATGAGATTATTGCCTTGTATTACTGTCTGATTATCTTTCTTTACTTTGTGTATAATTATGAGACCAATATTTCTTTCTCATATTTTTTTTTGCTTGTGTGTCTGTGTTCATGCATTGTCTATAGCTCACAATGCATGCCATGTATCTATATGGCTGCAAATATTGGTTGTATATAATTTTATAGACAAATACAACTGAACTTTACCTTTATAGCATTGTTTCTTTGTCCAAAATACTCTAATTAACTTATGTAAGTAAATAGCCGTTATATATATATATATATATATATATATATATATATATATATATATATATATATATATATATATATATATATATATATATATATATATATATATATATATATATATATATGTGTGTGTGTGTGTGTGTGTGTGTGTGTGTGTAAAAATACACTTCATGAACTATGGTCTTCGCAGTTACCACCCACCACTGATGAAAGATATCATAATAATCATATAACACATTACGAATGATGAAAAAATAAATATTGTTGATACATAAAGTCAAAAATAAGATCTACGCATACATATGATACAAACTAGAAAGCGATAAGGTCACAAGAAGATGAAGAGGAGACCGTGCACTTGCAGACGACATACTTGATATAGTTTGGCGTCGGCCCAACAGATGGCGCAGCTGGTCTATATCTGCCTCGCTTTTTCTTTATCGCTTTTACGTAGAAGCTTTCCCATCTTTCTTCTATAGTCTTTGATCTGGGCAGTGTGGGTAAAACAAAGGCGCATCGGTGACGTCACGCCGAGCCAGTGTGCTGCGGAAAGTGTCAGAGTGAGGGTGTATCCATGTGCCGTGCGTGTTAAGGTCCCCGGCGGGTGTGTCGCGCGTGTGCAAGGAGGGCGGCGGCGTGCTGAGGCGAGGCGAGGCGAGGCGAGGATCAGGTGAGAAACGGTGTGGTGGTTGTTGCAGGAAGGGACGCGGCGTATAGACAATGGTTGAGGCAGGGGAGGCCGTTGGGGAGGATGGAGTGTGCCCTGCCGCCTGAAGCCTTGTCCTGCCAGTTTGTTCCTTCCCGCGAGACTATTCTTGATTATTACAGTGATTATGAAGCTTGTCCGTGTTGAGAATCGCCTGGGGAGTAAATTGAAGGTATTTAAAGGCGTATAATTAGTAATATTTGAAGGAGGTTGTTCCGTGCTGTGATTGGCTGCTGGCCGTGACGTCATCGGTGCCTGGCTGGTGATGTTGACGCCGCGGCGATGATCGGAGTGTGAGTCGCGCTCTGCCCCGCCCCGACGAGAGGGACGGGGCGGCGGGCGTGTGTGTAGCATGAACGGGGCCTCATTCTGACACAGTGCTGAGGAATGAGTGTGAAGGAACCGGGGAGCGCGAGTGTGAGGGAGTGATGAGGAGAGAATCGTCGCACCTCAGGCTGCTGGGAGGGAAGGAGGGAGGGGGAAGGGAGGAGAGGAGGGTCTTAGGGTCAGCAAGACAAGCCGCAGCAAATCTCGATAGTGTGTTAATTTTACGTAATGCATCTTTTATTACACTAAGGTTGTGTATGTAGCTTATACTTGGTGTTGTTCATCCTTAGCTCGTCCATAAGGCTTCCGGTAATGATGGAACGAGCGAAGTATCCTGAGCTCGTCAAGGTTCCGTATTGGTGTTTCGAGCCGGGTGTCGTTCCGTGCGGGTCCAAATGAAGCTGCCCGGCGCGTAGTCTCATCACGACACATTAAGCCTAACCAAAGCTCTGAAACTCGTATACTTCACCTAACGCAACCTTTGAAATCCCTCTTTTATTTGTTTCGGTGTTTTATTCAACATGTACAGTATCTCTCTCTCTCTCTCTCTCTCTCTCTCTCTCTCTCTCTCTCTCTCTGCTTTATTTTTAGTGGTCTTTCTCCTATTTTCTGACACCTGAATTCCCGTCTTATTCCTGGGGGTATTTCAGGATTTCACCAAAATATGACTAAGGCTAACCAGTCACCAGGTATTGTAGGTACTCTGAATCACGCCACCAAACAAGGGACTATAAGAGGTTGTTACACTCGCAGCTTGACCGATTACTGAGGACATGACGATCGGGAACGGAACTCTAGAAGAATACACACACCCATGACAAACCATTAACGCTAACCCAGTCTAGAGTGTGGGGATTAGAAAAGAATAAAGGGAAGGACTGCTTTAAGTTTTAACAAGGTATTGATATGATTAGCGATATCCCACACCCTTTAACTAGCTTGTCTTACCCCCTTCTGCCACTCTCTGCCCGTCTTTAACCTCCCCCCCGCTGCACTCGACTTTCTACTCATGCTCATCCCTATACTGTCCAAACCCCTGATGCAAGAGTTAACCAGCCTCTTCACTCTTTCTTCCCTCACGCTGGTAAACTCTGGAACAATCTTCCTTCATCTGTATTTCCTCCTGCCTACGACTTGAACTCTTTCAAGAGGAGGGTATCAGGACATCTCTCCTCCCGTATTTGATCTTGCTTTCGGCCACTTCTTTTGTTTCTTTTTTAGGAGCAGCGAGTAGCGGGCTTTTTTTTTATTATTGTTTTCTTTTTTTTTTGTGCCCTTGAGCTGCCTCCTTTGTTGTAAAAAAAAAAAAAAAAAAAAATTAGTATTATCTTCCCACCTTCCAACCTCCCCCCAGCCAATCCCTCTCCAAATCCCCCCCCCCACTTCCCCTCCATCCCCCTAACTGCTCCCCCCAAACTCCTGCTTCTCCCTCCATATCCTCCACCGGTTCATTTTTTTTCCTCCCTCTCCATAGCTCCCCTCCCCCGTTCCTCTCTCCCTCTCTTCTGCCGGCTTCTCCTCCTCACCCCCTCCCCCATCTCTCTCTCTTTCTCTCTCTCTCTCTCTCTCTCTCTCTCTCTCTCTCTCTCTCTCTCTCTCTCTCTCTCTCTCTCTCTCTCTTCCTCCTCCTTCCCTCTATGATGAATGGCCGAGGAAGGGACGGCTTGTAATACGGGGATGATAATCATCTGCTGAGGATGAGTATTTTGTTTTGGGATTTACGGAGGCGAGTTTCTTCCTTTACCAACACGAGCTACGTGAGGCTTAATTTTCTCGTTAGTTAATCACGGTATCTAGTTAGTTTGTAGTTTCTTTTTTAATGGTGTAGTTTTCGCCTATGTGTCACTTTCGGGGATCATCTGGCAACAGTAGTTGATATTTATAGTTCTGCTTGTTTAAATATTTTTTGTCAGTCTTCATAGGTATTAAGGCGAACAATGCGTTTAGTCTTTAGTGTGTGTGTGTACACCGTCAGACAGATCTGCTTGAATCACAAAAGGCATTTGCAAATATCATGGAACACACCTGTTATATGTTACTGATGTCGTCTAAAACAATTATAATGATAACTAATAATTTGTTACAATATGGTAGTAGAGTTGTTGCTGCTTCTGGGATGAAAGATAAAAGTGTGGTAAGTGGTGATGGTACTGGTGGTGGTGGTGGTGGTGGCGGTAATGGTTATGGTAATTGTGATGGTATTGGCTGAGGATTTTATGTGATGGTGATACTGATGGAGGGGAGTTGGAGGTGCTGCTACTGGTGATGGTCGTGGTGGCGATGGTTGGGGTGGAGTTACTTGTTCAGGTGGTGATGGTGGTGGTGATATTATGCTAAATGAACATATGTGGAACAAAATATACAAAGCGTGATGAAAGTAGCGCCAAAAAAATAAAACAAAAACAAAAACACGCGTACAATGAGACAGATGAAAGTGAAAAAACAACCCCACTGGAGTCACATCATGTAAGGACCCTCGAAAAAAAGAAGTGGGAAAAAGTGGAGATAAAAGAACGAATGACCAGACCTGACAAAAATCACGAGCGAGAGAAAAGAAAAAATGTGAGGGTGTAGTAATAAAACCATGTAATAAAACAATTAAAAAAAGGCTGTAAAAAGTGCAGAAGCGATAAAAATGACTGAGTGTAAAATGTAGTGGCAGGAGGACTGACGAGAGTCGTGGCGGGGAGGGAGGGAGGGAATGGACGAATGGTCGAGTGTGACGATGTGCCGGGATGAATATACTTGGAGTAGTTAATTGGTGTCATAGTGTTTTGCATGTATGGTAATGATTTATATTTGTATTAGTATTTGTATAATACTTATCAATACCTGCTACAAATACTGCTACGGTTACTATTCCTACAACTGCCACTACCACTGCTACTCCTACTGCTACTACTGCTGCTACTACACCGCTGCTACTGCTGCTACTACTGTTAGTACTTCTGCTGTTACCACTGCTACTACTACTGCTACTACTACTGCTACTACTACATACTACTACTACTACTAGTGCTACTACTGATGCTACTACTACTACTACTACTACTACTACTACCACCACCTCCACCACCACCACACACTACCATCACCGCCACATCCACTACCTCCATAACCGCCATCACCACCACCACTACCTCCACAGCCATCACCATCACCACCATCACAATCGTCACCACCACCATTGCTCACCCAGACTGCAGCACATACAATTTGGTGCCTGGACTAACCCGAGAGAAAAATGCCCGCCGTGTACTACAAATAATGGTCCCGTGACGGGGCTTTAGAGAGGTAGAGGCGGGGAGCGGCGCGTGGTGTTCACTACGAGTGTGTTAGTAGTAAGGGTGACATGGTGAATGGGACGCCGATTAGTTAATGGAATACAAAATGGAGAGAAAAGCAACACACCGCAGTACTTGTGAATGATAGAGAGGGGGACTTCGGGTGATTGATACAAGAATGGACAGTAAAGGGTACTAGAATGGATAATAAAAGGTACTGGAATAGATAATAAAAGGTGCTGGAATGGATGATAAATTTCGTTCTGAGTTGATTTAGATATTAGAGAAGCGAAGAAGGTTATAGGAATATTGATGATAATACTAAGAATTATGATAAGTTTTCTGTGATAATGATAATACTAATGATAATGTAATAAAAGATGATAATAGCGATGGTAAAAATACTTAAGAACACGATACAATACGGAAAAGGAGAAAGGAAAGATAGAACCGAGGGATAGACTGAGGAAGGAGAAATTGCAGCTACTACTACTACTACTTCCACTATTACTACTACTACTACTACTACTACTACTACTACTACTACTACTACTAAATAATAATAATAAAAATAATACCGTAAGCAAGAATGGGCTTATTAATACCGTGGTGGATCAGTGGGACAGGTTTGGCAGTCACGCTGGGAGTGCCAATACGATAAACACTTCAGAAAAAAAGTTATATAAATTCATGGATACTGGAGTTAGGTAAGGTTGGGTTCACAGGAGTTGCCCTAGATAGCCTCTACTACTTCTACTACTACTACTACTACTACTACTACTACTACTACTACTACTAGATACTACCAACCTCTCTCAGACTCATTGTGTTTATGTTCTCATATAACCTGTTCTGCGACGTGAAGTATGATGATGAAAATGATAATGACTAATGATAATAATGATAATAATGATAATAATAATAATAAATAATAATAATATTGATAATAATGATAATAATAATAATAATAATAATAATAATAATAATAATAATAATAATAATAATAATAATAATAATAATAATAATAATAATAATATTGATAATCATGATAATAATAATGGTAATGATAATAATGATAATAATAATGGTAATGATAATAATAATGATAATGATAATAATAATGGTAATGATAATAATAATGGTAATGATAATAATAATGGTAGTAATAATAATGATAATGATATCAATAATGGTAATGATAATAATAATGGTAATGATAATAATAATGGTAATGATAATAATAATGGTAATGATAATAATAATGGTAATGATAATAATAATGGTAATGATAATAATAATGGTAATGATAATAATAATGGTAATGATAATAATAATGGTAATGATAATAATAATGGTAATGATAATAATAATGGTAATGATAATAATAATGGTAATGATAATAATAATGGTAATGATAATAATAATGGTAATGATAATAATAATGGTAATGATAATAATAATGGTAATGATAATAATAATGGTAATGATAATAATAATGGTAATGATAATAATAATGGTAATGATAATAATAATGGTAATGATATCAATAATGGTAGTGATAATAATAATGGTAATGATAATAATGATAATAATAATGGTAATGATAACAATAATGATAATGATAATAATAATGGTAATGATAATAATAATGGTAATGATAATAATAATAATAATGGTAATGATAATAATAATGGTAATGATAATAATAATAATAATGATAATAATAATGGTAATGATAATAATAATGGTAATGATAATAATAATAATAATGATAATAATAATGGTAATGATAATAATAATGGTAATGATAATAATAATAATGATAATAATGGTAATGATAATAATAATGGTAATGATAATAATAATGGTATTGATAATAATAATGGTAGTAATAATAATGATAATGATATCAATAATGGTAATGATAATAATAATGGTAGTAATAATAATGATAATGATATCAATAATGGTAATGATAATAATAATGGTAATGATAATAATAATGGTAATGATAATAATAATGGTAATAATAATAATAATGGTAATGATAATAATAATGGTATTGATAATAATAATAATGATAATAATAATGGTAATGATAATAATAATGGTAATGATAATAATAATAATGATAATAATGGTAATGATAATAATAATGGTAATAACAATAATAATAATGATAATAATAATGGTAATAATAATAATAATGGTAATGATAATGACAGCAATAGTAATACTGATGATGATAACAATAATAATGATAAAAATAGTGCGACGCGGCGCCAGATGGACGAACAAATTTTCACCGTTATAAAACAAATTATTATATTTTCGGTGGTGCATAAAATTAATAGTATAAAAAGTCAATGTCAAAGGGGACGATCTACCAGCCAGCCACCACCACCACCACCACAATCATCAACATCATTATCACCACCACCACCACCACAATCATCAACATCATTATCACCACCACCACCACCACAATCATCAACATCATTATCACCACCACCACCACCACCATCGACATCATTACCACTTGCAGCATCACCACCACCACCACAATCATCAACATCATTATCACCACCACCACCACTACAATCATCAACATCATTATCACCACCACCACCACCACCATCGACATCATTACCACTTGCAGCATCACCACCACCACCACAATCATCAACATCATTATCACCACCACCACCACCACCATCGACATCATTACCACTTGCAGCATCACCACCACCACTACAATCATCAACATCATTATCACCACCACCACCACCACCATCGACATCATTACCACTTGCAGCATCACCACCACCACCACAATCATCAACATCATTATCACCACCACCACCACAATCATCAACATCATTATCACCACCACCACCATCATCATCGACATCATTACCACTTGCACCACCACCACCACCACCACCACAATCATCAACATCATTATCACCACCACCACCACCACCATCATCGACATCATTACCACTTGCAGCATCACCACCACCACCACAATCATCATCATCACCACCACCACCACCACCACAATCATCATCATCACCACCACCACCACCACCACAATCATCAACATCACCACCACCACCACAATCTTCAACATCACCACCGCCACCACCATCATCATCGACATCATTACCACTTGCAGCATCACCACCACCACCACCACCACAATCATCATCACCACCACCACCACCACCACCATCAACCACAACATAACCACTAGCAGCAACACCACCACCACCACCACTACAATCATCATCACCACCACCACCACAGTCATCATCACCACCACCACCACCACCACCACAATCATCGACATCATTACCACTTGCAGCACCACCACCACCACCACCTTAATCATCAACATCATCACCACCACCACCACCACAATCATCGACATCATCATCACGACCACCACCACCACCACCACCACCACCATCATCATCATCGACATCATTACCACTTGCACCACCACCACCACCACCACAATCATCAACATTATTATCACCACCACCACCGCCACCACAATCATCAACATTATTATCACCACCACCACCACCACCACCACAATCATCGACATCATTACCACTTGCACCACCACCACCACCACCACCACAATCATCAACATTATTATCACCATCACCACCACCACCACCATCATCAACATTATTATCACCACCACCACCACCACCACAATCATCAACATTATTATCACCACCACCACCACCACCACCACAATCATCAACATTATTATCACCACCACCACCACCACCACCATCGACATCATTACCACTTGCAGCATCACCACCACCAGAGCCACCGTCACCTCTATCGTCATCATAACAAATTCTTAACTACGTTTCGATTATCATTTTCTTCTACTCTTTCACTCTCTCTTTCGATCATCGGGATTTTTTTCGATCACATTCACATTTTTCAACTCCCTCATGTCATTATTTCCCCTTTCCTTCACCTCCTCCTCTTTTCACCGTCCGTTCACCTTTTTCTTCTCTTTAATTATTTCGCTCTCCTTATCATCGTGTTTTTATCTTGCCCACACTCTCTACCTCCTGATTCATGCCTTTATGCCTCACTTCCTCACCTCCTCTTTTTTATCTTTCCATTCACCTTTTACTACTATTTTTAATCTTATTTTCCCTTTGGGCATAAGTATTTTTTCTTGTCCACTTTTCACCTCTTCAGTCATGGCATCAATCCTATTTACTTCCTCCTACAACATTTTTCTTCCTTCCCATTTCCTTTACCTCCTCTTTCCTACCTTTCGATTCATCTTTTTCTCTTTTACTCCTTCCTTCCTTCCTTTTGATCATCGTATTTTTTTCCCGTCACACACCCTCCTTCCACCTCCTTAGTATTTGTCATTATTTCCCATTCCATCTACCTCCTCCTCCTCCTCTTGCCTTTCGATAGCATAACGAGAGGGGTGGTGAGAAAAGAAAGGGTGAAAGTAAGGGTTAGGGGCAGGTCTGTCTGAATAAGGAATGCAGCGCCCTCAACCTCCCCCGAGCTGTCTTTTCCCCGCTTCCTCTTTTTCTTCTGTCCATGCCTCCTTCTTTGGGTAACCGGGGGATTAATCCCCCCAGGGGTCCTGCGTCCCTGCCCTATGGCGAGCAGTCAGGCCAGCCCCTGATCTGGGCTGGCTGGGGGAAGGGTTTGGACCCTCACCTCCACAAAAAAACTTACCTCAGCCAAAAACTAATTAAAAAGTAGAGGTGGTGGTGGTGGTGGTGTTAGAGACGTTCTGGAGTGTTATTGAGTATTGTTTCTTCGTTGTTGTTTTTTTGTTTGTTTGCTTTTAATTTGTTTCTTCTTTGTTTCTGGTATATTTCTAGTTTGTTTCTCGTTTCTCTCTGGTTTGTTTGTTGTTTGTCTCGTGTTTGTTTCTGGTTTGCTTTTTGTTTGATTCTGGTTTCTTTCTTGTTTCGATCGTGTTTTGATACATTTTTGCATAAGTAATTTTTGGTCTTTTGGTTTAAGATTCGTTTTAGCAACATGCCAGTATTTCATTACCTACCTAATGAAACATCACTAGCTCTTCATATATCTTTTCTACAAACGTTCAACAATCATGGAAACGCTTTCAAAATCCACTTCAAGGACTATTTTTTTTATTGCAGAAAATAGGGGATAATATTCACGAAAGCGTAGCCTCCTCTGGCGGCGGCGGTCCAGCGGTGTTGGGAGAAATACCTCCTCGCAGAAATAAGTCGCATATGTGTGTGTTGGGAGGGGGGGGTCCAGGGGAGCCCCCCTGGTTAGAAGGGGGGCGATGGGGGCGAGGCCCCCCCCGATGGATGTCAGGTCGTAAGTGCGGTTGCAGTAGTTTAAATATGCTCCCGCACCCAAAACCCCCGATTTCTCACGGGTCCCCCAAGTTGAACCTCACTGCGAGCTATTTTGCGGCTGCGGCAGCGGGCCCACAAAAGGCAAGTCAATCTTTTAGTCATTTCCGTAGAAAAATACTGCCTCCATGATAAACAGCATTATATTTTGTCCAAAAATAAGCAGTCAGCATTTCGAAATTAGTAACGTCATTAAAACGAATCTTTACCGTCATTTTTTTTTTACATTCTTTAGAAATATCAGTGATTAGTTGAGTTTTTTTTTTCGTTTAGTAGTTCAGTTTTATGTCAAGTACACGTTTTATCTTCATCATCTTTTATTGTGTTTTGTTTTTGTAGTTTTATTTCGTAATGAGTTTTTTTCCTTTGGATCTCGTGCTGTTTTTTTGTTTCGAGTATTCCAGATTTTTTATTCAGTTTTTAAAGTAAGTTTTTTCATCATTTCCGCGTTTTTGTTCTCTATTTCACCAAAGTCTTCATAGTGGGGCTGATATGTGACAAATATCAAGAAAGATGTTCGCATCTGGCAGGAAGCATGAAAATTGCTATATTAAGGTTTAAATGTATGCTAATTCCGACTAGATCTGGTGCCATTTGATTGGATCAAAGTAACCTGCTCAAATTTGAGCTTTTTGGTGAAAGGGGTCTTTTTCCACTTTGTATCGATTTCCGACTGTTTCTATGACGTAGCTGCAGTTGCTTCTAGATCTGTCATCTTATTCTGGTTACAGATATCATTTAGCAGCATACATTACTGACAAGAGAATTTTATGCCTCTAAAACGTTGTATGGCTTTCATTTTTGTCCGATATATTTCACCATCACAGGACCGTCAACCTGGTATGCTTGTTTTGAACAATGTTCTTTTCAAGGACAAAACCCGCAATCACATCAATTCATTGCTGTCTGTGTTGATTCAAATATACAACTGATTCCACTTACGTTTCAGTCGTTTAATTTACAGGCATTATATATAATATAACATGGTGTGTGATGCTGATTTGGTCACGTTGGAGCGATTCGTTGTACTGCTCTACCAACGTACGTCACCACTCCTGAGAGTTAATGAAGCACGGAAAAAGACTATTCGCTTTTGGAAACCGGAAGTTAGAGAACATCCCTCCAACCCGCGCTGCATTGATGCAACATGCTAAACGTGCAGCATTCCAAGCCGGCCATGTGTGGGGTCAATCACTGGTCGCAAATGTCATAACCCCCTCTCCGGCAGACTGGGGCTGGGAGAATGTTGGAGGTACCTGGTCCCCAGTATGGAGCTCCTTGGGAGAAGCATCAAAGTGTGTCGCGAACTTGTCAAATGTGCCTGCAAAAGTAACTGCACGGGCAGGTGCAAGTGTTATAAATCAAACTTGCCCTGTACACAGTTGTGTGCATGTGGCGGACAGTGTATTAGACATTGAACATGTTGAATGGACATTGGACTTGCCATGAGACAGTAACCGGTGTATGGTGGGAGGATCGTATATTCATATGATAGTGGTTTGATTTGCGTTGCATTGTTTGTGAAATAAAAAGTTTATGCTACATCAATAACGGTCCATACCTTACACATATTATCTCAACTGGCATTTACACTAGCAATATTTTGAGACATAGTACCATATTTAATGAGTAGGAAATAGATTTTCATTAATGGTGACACTAATTTTCATATTAGCATAGCACATACACATTCAATCATCCAAACAATAGTTTTATAGTGATCTGTGACCATCAAAACATGGGCATAGACACCTCATTTGTGCGATTATCTGTAGTATTCGCCGAGATATGGCAGAAAATAGATATTTCGGCAATGGCCGCATTAATTTGCATATTTGAGCAGGTTCCGTTGCTCCAATCAATTGGCACCAGATCTAATCAGACTTGGCATACCCTAAAACCCTTATATACCAATTTTCATGCTTCCAGCCAGATGTGAACATCTTTTTCACATATCAGCCCCACTATCAGTGATTGATATATTTTTACTCCCCTCATTATTTTCTGCTTCAGTAATTTATTTTTATTCCAATATTTGAACTTTTTTTCGTTTTCTTTCCTTTTCTTTAATTCTTTCTCTTCCTTTATTTGTGTCCATCTATATTTCTTTTTCTTGCGCTTTCTCTCATTTCAGTGGTTCTTTCGGTGTACCACCTTGCATATATTTTCCCTGACACCTGAGTTCCCGCCCTGTTCCCGTAGCTCAAATGTTCCTGCGGGTATTCCAGGACTCCACTTTTGCTGCAGGATTCCTGTTGGGGTTCTGAAATTCCTGCAGGATATCCCGAATGACCGCTTTTGTTACCTCGTTCTCCTTCTTTCCGTCTCTTCTCCCCGCCCTCCTTCTCTTCACCCATTTCTCTTACACTACGTCATTGTTTTTTAATTCTTTTAGGGTACATTTTTCATTCGATTTCCTTTCTTTTAATATTTTTTCACTTCGTTCTCGTTTTTTTCGTTTTATTTTTCATTTCGTTTTGTTCTCCAATTTTCTTCAAGAGCTGCTCTCCTTAATAATCATCATTCAATTTTCTATCATCTCTTTTTTTTTTTTTGTGTGTGTGTGTGTGTACTTTTTCTCTCCACGCGCCTTTTCCTTTCCTTCATTTCTTTTTCTTTTTTTTTTTTCTTCTTGTTTTTCTTAGGTTTCTTTCCACCATTTTCTTAATTTTCTTTTAGCTCGTTCGTTCTTTTCCACTTTTCCTCGCTTGCTTTTTTTTAATCTTTCTTCATTTTGTATTCCTCTGTAATTAGTTTTTTCTCCTTTCCGGCCTTTCGTTTATCATTTCTTCTTCGCTTCCTCTCCTTTTCCTCCTCAACTTTTTTTCTTTTCTCATCCTTTCACTTTTTCTTTCCATTATCATTCAGTTTCCTTTTCCATTTTTCTCTGTGAATCATTTCTCTTCCCTCCATTTCTCCTCAGCGATCATCTTTCCTTTTCTCATTTTTCGCACTTTCCTTTTCGGTCTTTGCATGTTTCCCTCTCTTCCTTCTCTCCCTCCCTCTCTTCCAATATTCAACTTAACCCTTTCCTACCTCTCACCCTCTTTTCCTTCCTTCCCTCCATCCCTCCTTCCTTCTTTCCGTTGATTTATTAACATTCTTTTTTTTCTACCTTTGCTTTATTTTTTTCAGTTATTTGCATAAATTATCACTATATATCTTTCTTTATATTTATATATCTATCTTTGTATCTATCTATCTATCTACATATCAATCTATTTATTTATGTATCTTATTACAGGGTTGTCTTTTCCTCTCATCACAATATATCTTCAGTAATTTTTCCTCCTTACTCTCGCCTCCACACACGTGTTCCTATCATCCCTCCTTGCTTTCCTCCATCCCTCTCCAATATTGCTGTTTTTCTCTCCCCTTTACGTGGCCTGGCACCGACACTATCTCCTCCTCACTCACCTGCTTTCCTCTTCCTCCTCCTTTGCCCTTCTCTCCCTTCCTCTCTTCTACTTTTGATACTTCGTCTTTCTCACTTCTTTTCATCCTTCATTTCCCTGCAGCTTTTCCAATATATAATTTCCTTCTCTCTCCTTTCCTCTTTTTCTTCTCTCTCTCCTCTCCCTTTTCTTCACTTTCTTCACTTTCTGTACGCCCCTCCCTCAGTTCATCTCAGCCTTTATTTTCTCGGCAACTCTCCCTTTCTTCTCTCCTCTCTTCCTCCTCCCCCCTCTGTTCTCCACTGTAGATATTATTACTTCTCTCTCGTTCTGTCTATCTTCTCTCCCTTCCCTTCCCTTTTCTCCACTTTAGATATTCTCCCTTTCTTCCTTCCTCTATTCCTCCGTTTCTCTCCAACTCTTCCATCAACAGAACCTCTCCCTCTTTCCCTCTCATTCCTTCTCCCTCCTTTTCCCCTCTGCATCCTTGACCTCTCCTCCTTTCCTCTCCTTCCTACTCCCTCCTTTTCCTCCTCCTCCCTCACACCCCAGATAAACATGCCTCTCTTCCCGTCTCCTTTCCCCCTCCCTTCCCCCTTGCATAATCCTCCCATTCATTCATCATGCAGGCAATCTCCCATTTCTTAAGACTAAAGTTGCTACTAATTGCGCCAGGTGAGCTCCCCTTGACCCCCCATCCCGCCTCTCCCATGCTTACCTGACCGGCATACCTCCCTCCCCACTCCTTCCCTTTCCTTCCATCCCCTTCCCTTCCCTCCCCCACCGTTCCCTTCCTTTCCTTCCCATCCCTTTCCTTCCCTTTCTTTCCTTGCCCTGCCCTTCCCTTCCATTCTTTCCCTTCCCGTCCAATTTCCTCCTCTCTCCTTCCCTTCCCTTCCCATGCTTTCCTGGTGGCCCTCTCTCTTCCCTTTCTCTTCCCTTCCCTTCCTCCTTTCTCTCCCTTCCCCCTTCCTCATACTACCCTACGACCTTCCTCCCTTCACCACCTTCCTCCTCCTCACATCCCCTTCCTTATCGTTAGTAAGCGACTCCCTTCCCCATCTTTTTCCTACCCCTTCTTTTAACTTTCCTCACCTCCCCTTCTCTCCCCCTTCCCATAAGTATCTTCTCCCCTCTCCCTCCTCCCACCCTTTTCCATCCAAGTCATACTTACCTCACCTCGCCCTCTCTCCCCCTTCCCATAACTACCTGCTCCCCTTCCTTCCCCCTTTCTTACTCACCATTCTTTAAACTTTCCTCCCCTCCCCTTCTCTCCCCCTTCCCATAAGTATCTTCTCCCCTCTCCCTCCTCCCACCCTTTTCCATCCAAATCATACTAACCTTCCCTCGCCTTCTTTCTCCCTTCCCATAACTACCTGCTCCCCTTCCTTCCCCCTCTTCATACTCACCATTCTTTAGCTTTCCTCCTCCCTTCTCTCCCCTTCTCATAAGTATCTTCTCCCCTCTCCCTCCTCCCACCCTTTTCCATCCAAGTCATACTTACCTCACCTCGCCCTCTCTCCCCCTTCCCATAACTACCTGCTCCCCTGCCTTCCCCCCTTCTTACTCACCATTCTTTAAACTTTCTTCCCCTCTCTCTCCCCCTTCCCCATTACTATCTGCTCCTCCCCTCCCTTTTCCCTCCATTCTGTGTATTTTCCTTCTATTCCTTTCGCATTCGTTTATTTTCCTTCTTCTCTCCCTTTAATATTCTACCCTCTTCCTCTCCCTCCTTCCTTTCTTTGTACTTTCCTCCCCTCCCCTTTCTCCCCCTTCCCTTACCTATCTGCTCCCCTCTCCCTCCTTTCCTATCCTTTAATAATCCATACCTAAGTGTTCCTTCCCTCCCCTCCTTTTCCCCCATTCTTTGCCATTCCCCCTCTCCTACTCCCTCCCTTCCCATGCCTACCTGCTCCCCTCTTTCTCCACCCCACCACCTGGAGGACACAGGCTGCACTGGGCACACCTGGGCACGTCAATCACCAAATGACAGCGTCAGGGGACTAAAATGGGGCACAACTGGAGGTCTCCGCTGGGACATTTGTGCCTGCAAATTTTGTTCCGTGGTTAATTGACGACGAAGGTTTTGTTTTTTACGTGTCAAATTTGTCTGTTATAGTCTATCTGTCTGTCTGTCTGTATGTGTGTGTCTGTTCGTATGTATGTGTGTGTGTGTGTGTGTGTGTGTGTGTGTGTGTGTGTGTCTGTATATATGTGTGTCTCTGTCTGTAGGTATATATGTGTTTGCATCTCTCTCTCTCTCTCTCTCTCTCTCTCTCTCTTTTTTTTTTACATTGATTGCTCTATTGCGCTCTCTCTCTCTCTCTCTCCTCTCTCTCTCTCTCTCTCTCCCTCTCTCTCTCTCTCTCTCTCTCTAGGGTGGTCTTCAGGACCAGCATGGGTAGTTTAAGCCTCACTCGGCGATGACTAGAAAAAATCGAAAATCTGCGTGGGAGTTCAGACTCTCTCGTCCATCACGCTCTGAATCTCTCTCTCTCTCTACGCCACCGCCTACCCTAGTCTAGCGTATATAGTACAAAAGCTTTTTTTTACTTTATCGTCTCAATGGAGGAGTTAATTCATTTGTTTCATCCTCTTTCCCTCTGTCGTTAATCAGCTTCCGGGAATATTGCGTCTTTTTACCATTTCTTCGCATCTTTTAGCTTTTTCCTTTGTGTTCGCCTGAGATTACTTGTTATATATTCACGTATTTAGTTCTTTCATTGGGTATTCATTGTGCATGTTCTTTACTTTTCATTACCTGGACGCTCATGTTTTTTACATGTTACCGTTTATTCATACATTTTATTTTTCACCTTTTAATCACACTCTTTACATTTCACCTTTCATTCGGACTTCTCTTTCACCACTTTTATTCATACTTTTTACATTTTGCTCTTCTGTTGATATTCTTTTTACCTTTTATTCGTTTTTTTCATATTTCTGCAGCTTACCTGCCCGGCCTCGGTTACCTGAGGAGTGCAATACAGGCAGACTTCGTGCTCTAATTACTTTCCTCACGCCCAAGGTCAACATACATTTTTTTTTCTAACTTTCCTATCATTTTATTTTTGTCCGTAACGTTCGCTCAGTTCCGTTTTTTCCTTCCTCCGTGCAGCGCCGAGTGCCGGTGTTTTCCTCGTGTGTGACTCTTCTTATCTTTAAGTTTTACCCCGTTAATAAGGGGATAGGGCCTTTGCACAAAGGCGGCCCTGTAAGGGGGGGCGAGGATTTAAAAACTCGGGGCGGTTGTTGGGACGCCTCCGCCGCCGCCACAGCCACGGGTATCCGCCGGCGAGCAGCGAGTTTGACACGAACCCCGGGCAGGCGCCAGTAGCAGCAGCAGCACCCGGGCGAGCAGCCAGACGGTCAACACCGGCAGACCGGAAGGGGCAGGCCAGGCCCGAGGAGGACTGGCGTGTGTCTGTGTGTGTGTGACTCGTGCTGCTCTGTTTGGTTTAACTTGTTCCGTTTGTAAGTCTGCGGATGTGTTTTATTTTTACTTTACATGAATATGGGACGAGTTTATGTGCATTCTCGTGTTTTTTTCCTTATACGTGTGTGTGTGTGTGTGTGTGTGTGTGTTCATATATCGGTATCATGTGTTTTCTGTTTGCATATTTCCTGTATTTTCGTGGGGGTGTGCTGTTAACAAGAACAGTTTCTTTTTGTTTGTTTTGTGTATATATTGATGTCTTTTTTGTGTGTATTTTTGTTTCTCTCTGATTTTTGGTGTTTTTGTCCCCCTCTGTAGTTTTATTTCTTAACAAGGAACAAAAAAAAACACCTTAATTGTGCAAGATTTTATCGTGGGTACTTTTTCGTCAATTTGAGTCATATCATTACAAAAGTACAACATTAAAGCAAACGTGTGTTGGCGAGATAACATTAAATATTCAGAAAGTTTTCCACCAAAGATTTTAATTGTAATCTTTTATTTACAGAGAAAGATGGGTTTTGTGTGCCTTCATGTCGCCGCGTCATGTAAGTGTTGAAGTGTGTGTGTGTGTGTGTGTGTGTGTGTGTGTGTGTGTGTGTGTGTGTGTGTGTGTGTGTGTGTGTGTGTGTTTGTGTGTGTGTGTGTGCTTGACACCACATATCCACCTCCTTTTCCTCTTTTTTCACCTCCTTCACCACCACCATCACCATCACCCAACCGCCACCTCCATTTCTTCCTCCACTCTCCGCCACCACAACCCATCCACCAACCGCCACATCCATCTTTCCTCCTACTTTTTCGACTACCTCCACTTCCTCCTCGGTCGATTACTCCAAATTCTTTGAACTGCAAACCAACTCAAGAACTAGAAATAACGGTTTACCCATTCAGTCGAGTCGATGTAACACAGACATTGGAAGGAGTTTCTTTTCAAACCGAGTCGTCCGCCACTGGAACAATCTTCCCTCAGAAGTAGTAAACGCGAATACCATCAACTCCTTCAAATATAGAATCGACCGTCATTTCGCTGCGTCGGGAGTAAACTGAATAACGAGGTGCTTTCATCTGCTCCCCAATATCGAGGTGCTTTCATCTAATTCTCAATATCGAGGTGCTTTCATCTAATTCTCAATATCGAGGTGCTTTCATCTAATTCTCAATATCGAGGTGCTTTCATCTGCTCCTCAATATCGAGGTGCTTTCATCTAATTCTCAATATCGAGGTGCTTTCATCTAATTCTCAATATCGAGGTGCTTTCATCTGCTCCTCAATATCGAGGTGCTTTCATCTAATTCTCAATATCGAGGTGCTTTCATCTAATTCTCAATATCGAGGTGCTTTCATCTGCTCCTCAATATCGAGGTGCTTTCATCTGCTCCTCAATATCGAGGTGCTTTCATCTAATTCTCAATATCGAGGTGCTTTCATCTGCTCCTCAATATCGAGGTGCTTTCATCTAATTCTCAATATCGAGGTGCTTTCATCTGCTCCTCAATATCGAGGTGCTTTCATCTGCTCCCCAATATCGAGGTGCTTTCATCTAATTCTCAATATCGAGGTGCTTTCATCTGCTCCTCAATATCGAGGTGCTTTCATCTAATTCTCAATATCGAGGTGCTTTCATCTGCTCCTCAATATCGAGGTGCTTTCATCTGCTCCCCAATATCGAGGTGCTTTCATCTAATTCTCAATATCGAGGTGCTTTCATCTAATTCTCAATATCGAGGTGCTTTCATCTAATTCTCAATATCGAGGTGCTTTCATCTGCTCCTCAATATAGAGGTGCTTTCATCTAAGTCTCAATATCGAGGTGCTTTCATCTGCTCCTCAATATCGAGGTGCTTTCATCTGCTCCTCAATATCGAGGTGCTTTCATCTAATTCTCAATATCGAGGTGCTTTCATCTGCTCCTCAATATCGAGGTGCTTTCATCTAATTCTCAATATCGAGGTGCTTTCATCTGCTCCTCAATATCGAGGTGCTTTCATCTAATTCTCAATATCGAGGTGCTTTCATCTAATTCTCAATATCGAGGTGCTTTCATCTGCTCCTCAATATCGAGGTGCTTTCATCTACTTCTCAATATCGAGGTGCTTTCATCTGCTCCTCAATATCGAGGTGCTTTCATCTAATTCTCAATATCGAGGTGCTTTCATCTGCTTCTCAATATCGAGGTGCTTTCATCTGCTCCTCAATATCGAGGTGCTTTCATCTAATTCTCAATATCGAGGTGCTTTCATCTGCTCCTCAATATCGAGGTGCTTTCATCTAATTCTCAATATCGAGGTGCTTTCATCTGCTCCTCAATATCGAGGTGCTTTCATCTGCTCCTCAATATCGAGGTGCTTTCATCTAATTCTCAATATCGAGGTGCTTTCATCTGCTTCTCAATATTGAGGTGCTTTCATCTGCTCCTCAATATCGAGGTGCTTTCATCTAATTCTCAATATCGAGGTGCTTTCATCTGCTTCTCAATATTGAGGTGCTTTCATCTGCTCCTCAATATTGAGGTGCTTTCATCTGCTTCTCAATATCGAGGTGCTTTCATCTGCTCCTCAATATCGAGGTGCTTTCATCTAATTCTCAATATCGAGGTGCTTTCATCTGCTCCTCAATATCGAGGTGCTTTCATCTGCTTCTCAATATCGAGGTGCTTTCATCTGATTCTCAATATCGAGGTGCTTTCATCTGCTCCTCAATATCGAGGTGCTTTCATCTGCTTCTCAATATCGAGGTGCTTTCATCTGCTCCTCAAGCCCCAAGTGGCGGTCGAGCAGATTAAATCACCCAAGCGGGCGACCTCGTAATGAGCCAATAGGCTTTATGTTGCTGCATTTCCATGTTTCCTCCACCACCACCCTGCCAATACCGTCACCTCTTCCTCCACCTCTTCCATCACCTCCACCTTTTCCTCCACTTCCTCAACCACCACCACAGCACCTTTATCTCTTTTCCTCCACTTCCTTTATCACATCCATCTATCCCTCCACCTTCATTTCTTTCTCCACTCCCTCCACCACCATTCTTCCCCCCTCTTTCTTCCACCTCCTCATCCGTCACACTCTTGCCACGCAGTCACCCAACGGAGAGACGGGTGACGAAGTGTATCAGATGGGTGAGAAGGTTGATGACGAGTAGGTGTGAAGTGGATGACGAAGAGACGTAGTAGGATGTAAGTGCTTTGTAGGTGGATGAATGTTAGTGCGTGAGATGGCCGAGGTTAGTGGGAAGTCGTGGGTTGGGCTAGATGGGTGAGGAAATGAGTTGATGGGTGAGAAAAGACAGGCATATAGGGTGTTGGGGGTCGGGGGGTAGGTTGCAGCGGGGTGGGGGTCCTGTAATCGTGGGAGCTATTCCTCTTCATTAAGTTCTTCATAATTAAGTGTGGATGCAGCTACTTTAGCCCTGTGCTGAGAGAGAGAGAGAGAGAGAGAGAGAGAGAGAGAGAGAGAGAGAGAGAGAGAGTTATAGCCTCTTCCATTTAGCGTAACCCGTTTCTGGGTCATGATCTGTAGAGTCCCTTGATAGATAGAGTCCCGACAGCCTAAGATTTGGACGCCATTATTGGCCCTGTCTTCGCCGCGAGACCGTGTGCTAGTGTTTGAAAAGCGCGGCGAAAACACAGGGCCAATACTGGCGTCCAAATCTTAGGTTGTCGGGACTCTATGAGGGACTCTACAGATCACGACCCAGAAACGGGTTACGCTGAATGGAAGAGGCTATTAGTTATCACTCCACCAGAAAAACAACAACAAAAAAAATATAAAGCTTCCAAGACACCGTTTTCTTCCATCTGTTTACACACGAAAAAAAACGAGATGCGTTTCTGAAGGGGTGACTGAAGTGTTCTCCGGGGCACACCACGTCGTCCGTTGCACTGCTGCATAATCCATTTCCATTAGACATTCCCGTCCACCTTAACTTACGTATGTGCGTGAGAAAATTAAATTGCCTTAAGCCGTACATTTCGTTGTTGAAGTGTGTTGTTACTTCTGCGGGAGGCGGTGAGAAAGGGAGAGAGAGGAGGAGGAGGAAGGTGGAGAAGGGAGGAGCTATGGAGGGTGATGAGGTGTGTGGTGAGGGACAAGAAAAAATATGTAAAGTGGAAGAAAGAAAAATAAAAGGTGATGAAAAAGGACGTGAATTAGAATGATAATATTCAAAGATTTAGGTAAGAGGAGGAAAAGGAGGAGAAGGTATGAGACAAGAGGAGTTAAGAGAAAGAAAAAGCAAAGAGTTCGACAGGAAAAGTAGAGTGGAAGGAGGAGGAGGAGGACTGAGAAGCAGGAGAAACAGGGAGAGGTGATAGATACCTTGAAGAGCGAGATAAGTTAAGGATTAGGAGGAGGAGGAGGATGTATAGATGAAGGAGGAAGAGGAGGAGGTTGGAGGTGACAGGTGGCTTCATCGGGAAGAGTGGCGTGAAGCAAGGCCGTCTGGAAAGGCCACGCGAGAAGGGGCAGGAAGACGTAGCAATATAGGTCAAGGTGTGGCGGTCAGTCCATGGCGGCGACGACCTTACTGACTGACTGACTGACTATGGTATTTTCGTACTTACTGATCGACGGACTGATTGACTGACTGATCATTTGACATGGTGACTGTTTGGCTAACTACTTGGACTAGCTAGCTGATAGACACAGGTTTACTTATTGACTGACTAATTGGCCGATGATGCCGGCGACGAGCTCACTCACTAACTGATTTGTTGGCTAACTGACTGAGTGACTGAGTGATTGGCTGGTTAACTAATTGCCTAGTTAAGTGTTAAGTTACTGGCTTACAGACTGACTGCCTGAATGATTGACTGACTGATTGGCTAATTTACTCGCCTACTGATTTACTAACTGTCTGCCTGCATGTTGGTTTGTTGGTCAGTGGTGGTGATAGGAATAATGATAATAATGATAATGATAATGATAATAATAATAATAATAATAATAATAATAATAATAATAATAATAATAATAATAATAATAATAATAATAATAATAATAATAATAATAACAATAATAATAATAATGTAATAATAATAATAATAATAATATGAGAGAGAGAGAGAGTGTGTGTGTGTGTGTGTGTGTGTGTGTGAGAGAGAGAGAGAGAGAGAGAGGTCGCATCTCTTTGACCTCTGTGACGCCGGCTGCTACAGGTCAAAGGTCAAACGCTTCGTTGTCGTGTGTATCTCCGATCACAATCTTATTTCTGTATCCTGTCCTATCGCTCCTGTACACCCTCTGAACGCACCGAAGAGGCGATGCTTCTGGCATTTTGCTTCAGCTCGGTGGGACGACCTGAGGATGTACTTTTCCAATTTCCCGTGGAATGATTATAGCTTCCAGGATAGAGACCCCTCTGTGTTTGCTCAGCGCATCACAGAGGTGATTGTCTCTGGAATGGAGGCATACATTCCTCGTTCTTTCTCTACTCCTCACGCTAAAAAGCCTTGGTTTAATCACGTTTGTTCTCGTGGTGTCAATGATAGAGAGGTAGCTCACAAAAGGTACCAGAGCCTTCAAACTAATGCTAATTATGAACTTTACATTTCTGCCCGAAATCGTGCCAAATCTATTCTCCGACTAACCAAAAATTCTTTCATTAATAGAAAATGCCAAAACCTTGCTTTCTCTAACTCTTCCCGTGACTTCTGGCATCTAGCCAAAAACATCTCCTCCAACTTCACTTCTTCATCTTTCCCTCCATTCCTCAGTCCTGACGGCAACACTGCCGTCTCATCTATCTCTAAGTCTGAACTCTTCTCTCAAATTTTTTCTAAAAACTCCACTCTGGACGATTCTGGGCATATTCTTCCTACTCATCCCCCCTCTGACTCCTTTATGCCTGTTATAAAAATTCTTCAAAATGATGTTTTCTATGCCCTCTCTGGCCTCAATCCTCAGAAGGCTTATGGACCTGATGGAGTGCCTCCTATTGTCCTTAAAAACTGTGCCTCCGTGCCGACACCCTGCCTGGTCAAACTCTTTCGCCTCTGCCTGTCAACGTCTACCTTTCCTTCCTTCTGTAAGTATGCCTTCATACAGCCTGTGCCCTCAAACTACCGACCTATAGCTTTACTTGCTTGTCTATTTAAAACTTTTGAATCAATCCTTAACCGGAAGTTTCAAAAGCACCTTTCCACTTCTGACCTTCTATCTGATCGCCAGTATGGGTTCCGCAAGGGGCGTTCTACTGGTGATCTCCCAATTACTGACTCTTGGTCATCCTCTCTTAGCCGTTTCGGTGAAACTTTTGCTATTGCGCTGGACATATCAAAAGCTTTTGATAGGGTCTGGCACAAATCTTTGCTTTCCAAACTACCCTCCTACGGTTTCTATCCTTCTCTCTGTACCTTTATCTCCAGTTTCCCTTCTGACCGTTCTATTTCTGCCGTGGTAGACGGTCACTGTTCTTCCCCTAAATCTATTAATAGTGGTGTCCCACAGGGTTCTGTCCTATCTCCCACTCTTTTTCTGTTGTTAATTGGTGATCTTCTTTCCAAAACGAACTGTCCTATCCATTCCTACGCCGATGATTCCACTCTGCATTACTCAACTTCTTTTAATAGAAGACCCACCCTACAGGAACTTAACGACTCAAGGCTGGAGGCTGCAGAACGCTTAGCCTCAGACCTTACTATTATTTCCGATTGGGGCAAGAAGAACCTGGTGTCCTTCAACGCCTCAAAAACACAATTTCTCCACCTATCCACTCGACACAATCTTCCAAACAACTATCCCCTATTCTTTGACAACCCCCAGCTATCACCTTCCTCAACACTAAACATCCTCGGTCTATCCTTAACTCAAAATCTCAACTGGAAACTTCATATCTCATCTCTTACTAAATCAGCTTCCTCGAGGCTGGGCGTTCTGTACCGTCTTCGCCAGTTCTTCTCCCCTGCACAGTTGCTGTCCATATACAGGGGCCTTGTCCGCCCTCGTATGGAGTATGCATCTCATGTGTGGGGGGGCTCCACTCACACAGCTCTTCTGGACAGAGTGGAGGCTAAGGCTCTTCGTCTCATCAGCTCTCCTCCTCATACTGATAGTCTTCTACCTCTTAAATTCCGCCGCAATGTTGCCTCTCTTTCTATCTTCTATCGATATGTCCACGCTGACTGCTCTTCTGAACTTGCTAACTGCATGCCTCCCCCCCTCCCGCGGTCCCGCTGCACTCGACTTTCTACTCATGCTCATCCCTATACTGTCCAAGCCCCTTATGCAAGAGTTAACCAGCATCTTCACTCTTTCATCCCTCACGCTGGTAAACTCTGGAACAATCTTCCTTCATCTGTATTTCCTCCTGCCTACGACTTGAACTCTTTCAAGAGGAGGGTATCAGGACACCTCTCCTCCCGTATTTGATCTTGCTTTCGGCTACCTCTTTTGTTTCTTTTTTAGGAGCAGCGAGTAGCGGGCTTTTTTTTATTGTTTTTTTTTTTGTGTGTGCCCTTGAGCTGCCTCCTTTGTTGTAAAAAAAAAAAAAAAATGATTTTATCATTTCTTCCCTTTCCTCTTATTATTAATATTATTATTGTCATTTTTATATTATAATTATTGTTTATTATTATTATTATTATTATTATTATTATTATTATTATTATTATTATTATTATTATTATTATTATTATTATTATTATTATTATTATTATTATTATTATTATTATTATTATTATTATTATTATTATTATTATTATTATTATTATTATTATTATTATTGTTGTTATTATTAGTATTAACTGTATTGTTATTAAATGCTATCTTTTCTTACATTGCTGTGGGTGTTCCTGCTCTGGTATTTGTTTCATCTATAATCATTGCCATGTTTGTTACTTGCCATTACAATATTGAATTTTTTTTTATCACTATTATAATATTAAATGCTCTCTTTATATTACTCCCAGATCAGTGCTTATCGCCTTTTTTTTTTTTTTAGCTGCTTTGTTAACTGTACAAAAACATGATTATTTTTTTTTAACTATCACATTTTTTATCTTTTTCCATGTTTTATTTGCGCTATTACCTTATTTCTGTAATCTTTATCGCCGTTATTTACAGGTTTTCAGTTTATTTCGTCGGTATTTAAAGCGGGGGTGAAGGGGGCAGCAACTTAACGGAAATAACAGAAAATGGTAAAGGAAGAGGAACAAAATAAGGGGTAGGAAATATAAAGGATACAGGGAGGGTCAAAGCGCAGCTGAAGGGTATGCTCCCATTATGTACAGATGTTCCATTATGTATTTAATAATTAGTAGTCAGAAAAAATAATTTTCTTGAGATTCACCTTCGTCATCCACCATCACCTTCATCACTAGTCCCCGTGATTGTATGTCGGTTATCACCATCCTTCCCACTCCCTGCTGACTGGCTCAACACAAAGGTACGCAACACACCTGTGGAGGGGACAGGTGCCAGGGTGACTGAAGGGCGTGAGGCACACCTTTCTTTCCTCTCCTCCTTGATCCTTCCCTCTTACTCCTGCTTCCTTTCTTTATTTTTCCTCCTTATCCCTCCCTGATTCTTCTCTTTCATCCCTCCATGGTTCTCCCTTGCCTTGTTTTCTTCGTTTTCTATATTTCTTTCTACTGCTTCTTCATTCCTTCTTTCCTCTCTCTCCCTTATTCTTCCTTCAATATCTCCTTTCTCTCTTTATCTTTCCCTACTTCTTTCATGCGCTCACCTATTCTTTCTTCTTCATTATTTACCCTTCCCTTTACCTCCCCCTATTTCTTTTCTTTCGTACGCTTTCTTCTCTCCTCTCTCCCTCATTGTTTCTTCGTTATCCCCTTCTTTATATTTCCTGTCTGGTGCGCCTCGTTAGTAAGTTTTGTTTTCTTTTGTTTCCCGTTCCTCGTCGATCAGCCTTCCTTCCCTTCCTTTCTTCCCTTTTTTCCTTTCTTCTTACCTTCTTTATCTTCTATTTTAACGCATATTTCCTTGCTTCCATGCCTGTTCTTCCTTTTTCTACACTTATCCTTTTTCCTTCTTCATCTTCTCTTCTAATAATTAACCTGTTTACCTGTTGCTTCACCTGTGTGTTTAGCCAATTATCCACCTGTTGGTGTGTCTTGTTTTTAGCTTTTGTGTCTTTTTTTTTAATGTTATGTTTGTGTTTGTATTTGTATGGTATTTTGTGCTTTCTACTTCATGTATATCTTGTATCTACTGAATGTTTTTGGTGTGTTTGTGTATAGAGTTTATTTAATTATAAGTACTCTTTTCATCTATTTACGTAATATGTATTTTAGTCTCATGTACGTCTCTGTCTATTTAAAAATATATATATATATATATATATATATATATATATATATATATATATATATATATATATATATATAGATATATATATATATATATATATATATATATATATATATATATATATATCTTTATCTTTTTATATATATATATATCTCTCTCTATATATATATCTCTATATATATATATATATATATATATATATATATATATATATATATCTATATATCTATATCTATATCTATCTATCTATCTATCTATCTATCTATCTATCTATCTCTAGCTATCTTTCTATCTATATATATATATATATATCTATATATATATATATATATATATCTATATCTATATATATATATATATATATATATATATATATATATAGATATCGTGTGCGTCTTTTTATTATGGTTTATATATATTTAATTTTGTATTTATTATTTTTTAGATGAGCCTTGGGGAATTACGTACATTTTTGGAAGTTAGTATTGAGCTTGTTAACCCGTCCGCTGCGATTGGCACGGATTTGGCCTTCCCTGGTAGCCTGGTTACATTATACTGCCAGGTCTTTCTCTGCCTCTGTGGTGGATAGTAGAGTGTTTCCCATGTGGTATTGGTGCGCTGGATATCCCCTCCCATGGTGCAGGACTTTACATTTCTTCATTGAATTGTAACAGCCACTTTTTGCTCCATTCCAGTAGCTTGGTGAGGTCTAACTGTAGGAAATCCGCATTCAAGGGGTTAATATGGTAAGAAATCAACGTTGGGAAAATATGAGAACATAGATAGACACGCTCATAGACAGGTAGAAAAAGGGAACAAATGAGGGCTTAGGAAAGGAGAGAGGTTAAATTATTTTATGTATTCTTTGTCGGATATGGATGAGAAACAGATGTAAGAGAATGGGAAAGAAGAGATTTAGGGGTCTGGGAAAGGGAAAGAATTTAAGGTTGTTAAAAATTGGGAAACAAATGTATTAAAAAACCTATAAAAATAAGTAATGGCTTTTTTATGGCTAAAGATGCGAGTGAATTGAGAAAAGTGTGAAGATGGATTGTGCTTTTTTTTCTAAAGGATTAGAAAAAGATAAGAAACCTCGGAGTGGAACAAAAGATGAATAATAAAAAAGAATGATAATAATGGCTGCCTTTCGTCGATGAGAACACAAAGAAACAAACAATATGAAGAGAGACACTGGAAAAATAAACAACAGAGAAAGGATTAGACAAAAAGACCAAAGTAAGATGTAAAATGATAAGAAGTCAGGAAAACATTACAAAACTGGTTGTCTTTAGTTATTTCGGAAACAAGTGAACAGAGAGATGAACACAAAGGAAGGAGAAAAGAAAGAGAGCGAAGGAAAAGTGTAAAGAAAAGATGAAGTAATGCGGATAAAAGAGGAGCAGAGGATGCCTTTGGTCGCCTCGCACTCGGCCATTAAAGAGGTGTGAGGACTGAGGCGGCGAGGAGGCGCGGGGAGAATGCGGGCGAGGAAGGAAAGAAGAGAGAGGGAAAAAAAAACGTAATGAATATAAGGAGAAAAATGGGTAGAGTAGAAAAAAAGATTCTGAAGAAGAAGATGCGTGCAGGTAATGTTGAAAACGGTGAAAAAGTGCAACGAAGAAGGAAAGAAGAGAGGAACAACGTAAGGAGGGAGAAACAGTAAAGAAAACCGATGCAAAAAAAGGTAATGATTGTAGCTACTAAGAGAGGATGAAAAGTTAGAGGAAAAGAAAGTAAAAGGAGGAGAAAGTAAGAGGAAAAAGAAAATAGGAAGAAAAGGAAGAAATGAGGAGAAGGAAATCAGAGGAAAGGAGAGTAAGAAGAAAAGGAATTATGAGGGAAAGGAAAGTAAGAGGAAAAGAAAGTTAGAAGAAAAGGAAAGTGAGAGGGAAAAGAAAGAAGTAAAACAATAAGTGGAAAATGAAAGCAAGAGGGAAAGGAAAGTAGCAATAAGCAGAAGTAAAGAAAGATTACCACCTTCCCACACCTGCCTGACATAACGAGGTGCAGGAGGAAGAGGAGGGAGAGGGAGAGAATTAAAAGATCAAACACCTTTTTTTACAACGCTGGTAGTAAACATGAACATTACTTTTTTTCATTCATTCTTTTATTATTATGGAGCACAACGTTGGCGGGGACTTATTGTATTGTTTTATTTGAATTGAGCTTTTAATCCGTCTCTTGACCGAGTCAACTACCCATCAATTTTTCTCTTTTCCATCTATCCAGCTTTGTTTTAGGCTTGGTAACGGTGATGGAGGAGGAGGAGGAGGAGAATGGGGATGGGATGGATTTTAAGGGTGAATGGTGATGGTTATGTTGGTGGTGTCAGTGTGCGTAGAGTGCTTGTACGGATGAATGTGGTGAGTGAAGGTGGTGATGATGGTGTTAAATGAAGGTGATTGCAATGTTAATGAAACTAAATGTTGGGATGATGATGGAGAAAGGATGATGTTGATGATAGCCGAAGGGATGTTTAGAGAGGAATGTGGTCGTTGTTTTGATAGTGATGATGAAAACTTTAATACCTAACTCAAACACTGGGATAGGCTGTTTATTCCATTACCTCATCTGCAACCTTTGCCAGCATCATTTTCCTGCCAGTAACACCTTTCGATAACTCTGTGCTTTCCCAAACTTAATGTTGAACTTGTTTTATTTCCTCCATGACCACACTCCATCCCATTACTACCTTTTTTTCTAAGCTTAAGCGTTATAATAAGACCTTTTCCCACCACCACAGACTCGCCTTCTACCATCTTAAGACATGTAATCTCTCTTGCTATTGCTTGAAGGTTCCCACAAGTATAATTTTATCGCCGTCAAAGTCACGCCCACGACTAACTTGATTCTATTCCCCTGATGAACGGTGATATAGATTTGTTTTTCTCCTCCTCCTCCTCCTACTTGTTCCCCTTTATTCCTCCTCCTCCTCCTCCTCCTCCTCCTCCTCCTCCTCCTCTTCCTCCTCCTCTACCTCATTCCTCCTGTTTTCTTCCCTGACTATTTGACATATTCTTATTATATCTATATATATATATATATATATATATATATATATATATATATATATATATATATATATATATATATATATATATATATATATATATATATATATATATATATATATATATATATATATATATATATATATATATATATATATATATATATATATATATATATATATATATATATATATATATATATATATATATCCTTCCTCCTCCTCCTCCTCCTCCTCCTCCTCCTCCTCCTTCTCCTCCTCCCCCCACTGTGTTATAACGTGCTCGTGGGTCGTGTCTAATACCCTGATACCCCTTACCTCTACCCCAGTAGGTGGTAACGCTGCCCCGTAAGTCCCTCTGAGTCCCCCTCCCCTTTTCCCTTCTCCTTCCCCCCTCCCCCTCCCCACTCCCCCATTCGCCTGACAGCCTCCCCGTAAGGTCCATCAGGTAAAGCCGCCTCCCCACGCTGCCTTCATCTCCACATTTGCTCTCCACACTGTTAGCGGATTTAGTCTCCTTGCTGGTCTCCACTAAAATCCCGTGCCCTAAATACCTCCACTCCACTTGTAAGCAGAGGCCTTGTATCTCTAGTAATTCTCTGTCTCTTCCCTTACCTTACCTTACCTTATCTTACCTTAAGTGTCTTTGTACCCTCCACCTCTCAATCACCACTAATTATCCATCTATTACCTTACCTTACTTCACTTTACCTTAGCTTAGCTTACCTTAGCTTATCAAGTGTCTTTGTATTCTTCACCTCTCAATCTCCACTAATTATCCATCCATTACCTGACCTTACTTTACTTTACCTTAGCTTATCTTATCTTACCTTATCAAGTGTCTTTATATCCTCCCCCTCTCAATCTCCACTCATTATCCATCTATTACCCTACCTTACTTTACTTTACCTTAGCTTAGCTTAGCTTATCAAGTGTCTTTGTATTCTTCACCTCTCAATCTCCACTAATTATCCATCCATTACCTGACCTTACTTTACTTTACCTTAGCTTATCTTATCTTACCTTATCAAGTGTCTTTGTATCCTCCCCCTCTCAATCTCCACTAATAGGCGCACCTAACATGACCAAATGTGGGTACAAACTTGGCGGAGGGACTTTTTTTTGGGCGCCATTAAAGGTAATGGCTAAAGAGTAGCTTAGCCGGCTATTTTGTTTTTATTTATTAATGATCCACGAGACATCCTGGAGGTAAAGCAAAGTATGTGCTTATCTTTGTATTCATTCATACACACACTGGTAACATTTCTGTGGAGTCTGATTCACTTATTAGAGTGAAATTCTATTGTGATAAAGAGTCACAAATTCGTGTCACTAGTAAAAATGAAACTAGTAATTTAAGTTTTGGCACCATGAAATATACACAAATAGATAAATATGAAGCTCACGAAGTCACAATAAGTGACACCACCTGCTTTACGCAGTAAAAGTATACTATTTCAGGTATCTGACACCCGCAATATGGCAGGCTGCTGCTGCCTCGGCCACAGATTATTGCCAGATTGTCGTACTCAGCCGATTATATTTCCCGACTTCCTGCCCCAAAACTGTCTTCTGGGCTCCAAAAACGAGCCTAATTTATAGTTATCGTTAAGAGAGTAAGATTCTGATGTTTCTTGGCAATAGTCAGGCGTCAAACACCGTTAAATACTATGCTCTGAGTACGACAGTCTGGCAACGGTGGCTATACGTATTTTCATATTATTGTTCTGTTGTTTATTGAATGTTATGTTAAAAAAAAGAATACCCATAATTATAGCTAGTTTTTGGTTATAAGGATTCTTTACGAAATACAAGTATAACATTACCTTCTTTAACTTAGGAAACGTCCTGAATCCTGGATCGGCTATGGTATTGTCAGGTGCGCCTATTATCCATCTATTACCTTACCTTACTTTACTTTACCTTAGCTTAGCTTAGCTTATCAAGTGTCTTTGTATCCTCTCCCTCTCAATCTCCACTAATTATCCATCTATTACCCTACCGTACTTTACTTTACCTTAGCTTAGCTTAGCTTATCAAGTGTCTTTGTATCCTCTCCCTCTCAATCTCCACTAATTATCCATCTATTACCTTACCTTACTTTACTTTACCTTAGCTTAGCTTAGCTTATCAAGTGTCTTTGTATCCTCCCCCTCTCAATCTCCACTAATTATCCATCTATTACCTTACCTTACTTTACTTTACCTTAGCTTAGCTTAGCTTATCAAGTGTCTTTGTATCCTCCACTTTTTAATCTCCATTAATCCCGTCTCTTACCTCACCTTACCTTACCCTACCTTACCTTACCTTACCTTCCCTTCCCTTCCCTTCCCTTCCTTTCCCTTCCCTTCCCTTCCCTTCCTTTCCCTTCCCTTCAATCCCCTTCCCTTCCCTTCCCTTCCCTTCCCTTCCCTTACCTTACCTTACCTATCTTACCTATCTTCACTGGCCTCCACTTGGTATCTTCCGTTAACCATCCCTCAACCATCCTCCTCCTCCTCCACCTTCCAGTCCTCACCCACCTTCACCTTCTTGCCTCCTATCTATCTCCTTCAGCCACCTCCACTACAAACTCCATTTATTTATTTATTTTATTTTACCTTTTGTTCACTTCACCTTTATTTTTTCTCTGCCAACACGACTCTACCACACTACCAACCTTCAACCAGATAGTCTCCGCCTTCAGCCAGCTTCCTCCTCCTCCTCCTCCAACAACCCTCACCAAATACACATTCAGCTCTCCTCGAATCACCTCTGTGCCGCCAACTACCCGATAATCTCCATAACTTCAATCCGACCAATTTCCCACCATAGTCTCTCTCTCTCTCTCTCTCTCTCTCTCTCTCTCTCTCTCTCTCTCTCTCTCTCTCTCTCTCTCTCTCTCTCTCTCTCTCTCTCTCTCTCTCTCTCTCTCTCTCTCTCTCTCTCTCTCTCTCTCTCTCTCTCTCTCTCTCTCTCTCTCTCTCTCTCTCCCATTACCCCCCTTGAGAGAGAGAGAGAGAGAGAGAGAGAGAGAGAGAGAGAGAGAGAGAGAGAGAGAGAGAGAGAATGTGTCGCTGCAGTTAATACAACGCTGATTGTTATATATAGCGTAAACACACACACACACACACACACACACACACACACACACACACACTATTGCATTATTAACGCCACTCCATCCGTCTCTGGAGGTGCAGGTGTGGGTTTGATGAGACAGACAGGTGTGTGGGCACGAAGACGCGTAGGCAGGAAGTCATGCAAGTAACAGATGAGTAGACACAGGTAGACAGGCACGAACCCGAGGACGACAGACAAGAAAGAGATAAAGAAACAAAGTAAAGACAAAGAGAGAAGGCAGACAGTAAGTAGATGAGCATTTAGACAGACAGGTAGACAGGCACGAACACGAGGGCGACAGACAAGAAAGAGATGCAGACAGTAAGTAGATGAGCATTTAGACAGACAGGTAGACAGGCACGAACACGAACAAGATAGACAAGAAAAAGACAGAAAGAAAAAGAAGAAAAATAAAAAGGATATACAAGAAATAGATGAGCTATTAGACAGAAAGATACACAGGCAAGAACATGAAAAAGATAGACAAGAAAGAGACAACGAAAGAAAAGAAAGACAAAGGAAAAAGATAGACAGCAAATAGACGAGTAATTTTGATAATATGTATTGGTGAAGAGGGAAGATGCGGCACACAAACAGTACATGAATACCGTAAATATGTTGAGGTGGAATGTGAGGAAATCAAGCTCGTATAAGCAGAAACAAATAGTTCAGTATAGCATCCACATGTAGGTATATTAGTATTTAAATGTAGCGTCGGTGAAATAGGAAGAATTAAAGAGCGTATCTCAAACACACTTATCGCCTTCCATATTGACTCATTTATTTAGTCAGTTTTTATGGGATCATGTAAACAATAGGCCGAAGGAGCAAGACACCTTTTCCAACATCCACTTACCACTAAGGGAACCGAGATGCATGGGTGGAAGTGGAAGTAATAGGTAGGAAAAAAGATATACAGGTGAATTTATATAAAGTCACACAGGTAGGGGAACTGATGTGAGAAGGGGAAAAGAAGAAGAAAAAGGTCCGTATATGAGGACCAGTGAAAATACTGAGATACATACACAGCTTGGAAGAAAACTAGTAGGATGACAAAGTCCCTTGAATCGTTCTTGGCAGTATAAAAAAGGCAAAATAAGGGAAGGAAAATAGTCACTAAACGAAAAATGGAAAAGTAAGAGTTAATAGTAAAAACGTACGTAAAAAAAACGAGTGAAAAAAAAAAGTAAAAAGGGATGGAAAAAACTTTGCTACTGTAAAACGAAAATAGATAAATAAAAAGGGGAAAAGAAAGGAAAAGACTGCCACTGTAAAAAAGAAAAAGCTAACAAAGAAGAAAAAGAATGGAAAGAGAAGACTCACTGTAAAAAAGGAAAGAAAAAAGTATAAAAGTAGGAGAAAGGTAGAAAACAACTGTCACTGTAAAAAGAAAAAAAAAAAAAGCTTTGTCCCTCGATCCTGCAGGCGGGGAAAGGAATTTGTATTGCTCTATTGAATTTGTGGCCGACCCTCCCTCCTCCTCCTCCTCTTCCTCCTCCTCCCGTGCAATAAGACAACACTCCCCACTAACTTCCTCTTTCCCCTCTTCCCCCCCCCCCCCCCCATCACTTTCCTTCCTCACCCTCCCTCCTTCTCTTCCCCTTTATCCCTGTTCTCCCCAATAACACCCCCACGAATAACCTCTTTCCCACCTCTCTCCCTCCTTTCCACATACCTTTTCCTCCTCCTTTCTCTTCCCCCCTACTTTTCCCCTCTTCCCCTTACTCTTAAAATTTTGTCTCCCCAATAGCTCCACCTTTTTGACTTCTCCCCAAAACTGCTCCTTTCATGCTCGTGTTTCCTCCCCTTCTCCCCTCACTACCACCCTCCACATCCCTCCTGCCCTTCCTTCACCTGCTCTTCCCTCCCATCTCTCCAGTTTACGTTCCCTTCCAACACGCTCTCTTCCACACTCCTCCTCCTCCCCTCCTCTCTCCCCCTCACCACCCTTCTCCACCTCCCTTCGTCTCCTTGCTTTCCTTCCTCCATCTTACCCCCCGCCGTCCTCGTCAACTTCTTCCCCTCATCTCCTTCCAGCCTTCACAAAGGGAAGGAATAAACAGGAAGGAATTGGTAGGCTTTGAGATCCTCTTCTTTCCTCTCACCTTCTTTTCATTCCTCTCTTCTCTCCTTTCATATCCGAACTTTCTTTCCTCTCATCTCTTCTCACCTTGTCTCCTTCCAATCATTACACATGAAAACCAAGACGCGAACAAACATATTAGCTCTCCTCTCCTTTCCCTCCTCCTCCCACCTTCTTGTCCCCGAGCTTCCTAACGCCGCAGGTGAGGTTGGCCGGGATGCCCACAGGTGTGGTGACCTCAACGGACGTGGGCAGGAAGTAAGGACAAGTGGGACACAGCTGATCTTCCTCCAGGGTTCTGTGGCCGGCACCTGCAGAGGGAGAGGGGGGGAGGGAGTTAGTTTGGTGTGGGAGGCAGCGGTGTGAGGGTGGCGGAGGATGAGGGAGAATATGGGGTGGATGGGGAAAATAGGGACTGGGGTAGACAAAAATGTTGGGTGACATCTGTGAGGGGGTAAGACTTTGTGGGGAGGTTTCTGGGATCAGGGAGAAGCTGGGTAGGGGGAGTGTGTTAGGGAGAGGGGAGTAAAGTGGAGAGGCTTCAGAGAGAGAGAGAGAAACAGAGATAAATAGATAGAAAGAGGCAAAGGAAAATATGAATATGAAATGCGCTCACACACACACACACACACACACACACACACACACACACACACACACACACACACTAACGCAATTATGAACGGGCAATGTAATTTGAGACAGAGGATTAAGAAGGGAACGGAAACTGAAAGAAAAGGAAATAAAGAAAAAAGAAACGAAAGAAAAAGAGAGAAAAGAACGAAAACTCGATTAAATGAAGGAAAAAAACTGGGAAGAGGGAGAAAATATATGGAGAACAGCACGACGTTAGAGAAACAGACACAGACTGACGAAAATTAAAGCAGACAGACAAAAGAAGAACGAACACACAGACGCAGATAGACAAACATAAACTAAAAGACAAATAGATCGATATGACGGGAGGACAAACAGCCAAGCACACAGACAGGCCAGCACTCAGCGACACCTGACCTGACCCGCCGCCTATCCTCCACCTGTCCGGCGCTCACCTGCAGCCACTAATTACCGAGCTGGCGGCCAGGTAACGCGACTCACCTGAGCTTCATGTTTATTACCGCCGCAACAAACCGCGTCTCCTTCAATCCTAGTATACGTCTGGCAATGGCCCGTGAATGTGGACTGGTTGTGATGGTGATTTGGTTGGTAATGGTTGATTGGTTCACTGATAGACAGGTGTGCAGGGTTGATCGGATAGACAGGTGTGCATGACTAAGTGGACAGGCAGGTGTACACAGGTGGATGCGTGGATCAGAACGATGTATTGGATGGTTAAAATTTGGACGTTTTAGAAGAGATAGATTTTCTTTTTCATATCAGAGTTTGACAACATGACTCTGATGAGCTAATGGTGTGTGTGTGTGTGTGTGTGTGTGTGTGTGTGTGTGTGTGTGTGTGTGTGTGTGTGTGTGTGTGTGTGTGTGTGTGTGTGTGTGTGTGTGTGTGTGTGTGTGTGTGTGTGTGTAATCGGTCATAACCAAGAAAAATATAAAAGTAGATGAGACTGTGTGTGTGTGTGTGTGTGTGTGTGTGCGTGCATCAAACACACACAGTTTCCATCGTAATAATGAAGTAGCAATGGTAACTTCCGTTTTTTCCCACGAAAATATGGAAAAAAATCATGACGAGACGAAACGTAAAGCTTTTCGTAATTTTCATTTCTTCGTAGTTACGCAAAAACATTAATCGCCTTTCGCCGCCAGATGTTTCCTCGGCAGTGAACCAACGAAATAAAAGTCAAACGAAAATGAAGTGAAAAGGAAAATTAAAAAAAAAAAAAATTAACCGAGGAGAATTAATTAAAAAACATGACAAAAATTACTCTCACACTTTTCTCCGTCCTTCTTTTCTTTCCTGTTTTGCCCTTTTTCATATTGCTTTTTCTCCCTTCCCATTCATCTTTATTTTTTTTCTCATTTATCAGCAATCCTTCTTTCCTTTCTTCCCCCCTTCCTCCTCAAGCCTAAGTCGTATCCAAACACAATTCTTACCTAATTTTCCTTTTTCCTTCCCTTCCTTTCTTCCTCCGTGCACTTCCTTTTTCACCTTTCTTTTCTCTCTCTACCCATGCCACCCTTTGTCCCCTCAGCAGCATCCTCTTCTCACAATGCCCTCACCCATTTCCTCTACATAACTGTCTTCCATTTCTTTCCGTCTCTCTTTTTCCTACTTCCTACTACTCTCTGTTTCTCCCCACTCTTCTTGTTATGTCCTTTCTTTATCTCCTGCCCATTCTTCTGTGTACCCTCCTTTCCCAACTCTTTACTCACCCTTTATATCGCCCTCCCTTTTTCTTCCCCTCCTCCCCTCCATCCCCTCCCTTTACTTCCTTTTCATCAAGCCAGCCTCGCATTAATCCTTTGAGACCTTAATGAAACACCCCTCACGATATTATTATTGTTATTATTATTATTATTATTATTATTATTATTATTATTATTATTATTATTATTATTATTATTATTATTATTATTATTATTATTATTATTATTATTATTATTATTATTATTATTATTATTATCTATTATTATTATTATTATTATCACGAAGCTTTGTTCCTTCCATCTTCGTGTTTCCGTATCCACGTCTCCATTCCACGTTTTCTTTGCCCATCATTTTCCGGGGCTCCGCATACTAAGAGGGAACTGCCTTGGGGTGGATGCCCGGCCGCTGTTTAATCTCCGTCTCAGGTTCTTTCCTATTACATGCTCGCGTCCTTTTATTTTATTCTGCATAATGATACACTTGCCGAGGTCCGGTGCGTCCTGTGTGCTGTTCTCGACGGAGAGGAGAATGGGAGATATAGATAGAGTGTTAGATAGATAGAGAAGTATAGATAGAGAGTGGCAGATAGAGAAATAAATACATATGAAGAGAAGTGATTAAGGAAAGTAGACAAAAGGAATTACATAAATCTCTTAAAAAAAAAATAATGTAACAAGATAGGAAAGGAATAATGAGATAAATAGATGAAGTATGAAGATTAATAAAAGAAGAAAAAAAAAACTAAGCGAGAACAGAACAAGAGGAGAGAAATAGGAGAGTGAGAGAGAGAGAGAGAGAGAGAGAGAGAGAGAGAGAGAGAGAGAGAGAGAGAGAGAGAGAGAGAGAGAGAGAGAGAGAGAGAGAGAGTCACATATACAGACAGGTAGACTTAAGGACTGACAAATATATCTACCTTGACAGAGTCAAAAATAGATAGATAAGCGGACAGACAAAGGCAGAAACGGAAATGAGAGATCAAGGAACCTTCAGACAGACAGACGGACAGACTAACCGGATGACTTACCCCCAGATTGCCTGACTAACATACTAACGAAGCAGCGAACAGAGAGACACGAAAATGTTTAAAACGAAGCAGAATAAAATATGAAACGAGTTCAAAAAATTAAAGGAAAGAGATGAGGGCTAGATGAATGCGAAAGTGACACACACACACACACACACACACACACACACACACACACACACACACACACACACACACACACACACACGGAGGCCAACAGAAAAAGCAAGTGTTACAGAAAACTGGATCAGGGTTTCCTCTCTTCCTTCCTTCCTTCCTTCCTCTCTCCCTTCCTTCCTTCCTTCCTTCCTTCCTTCCTTCTTTCCCGCGTCAGGAGGAAATAAATAACTCTCTCTCTCTCTCTCTCCCTATTTCGTAAACACCTTACTCTCTCTCTCTCTCTCTCTCTCTCTCTCTCTCTCTCTCTCTCTCTCTCTCTCTCTCTCTCTCTCTCTCTCTCTCTCTCTCTCTCTCTCTCTCTCTCTCTCTCTCTCTCTCTCTCTCTCTCTCTCTCTCTCTCTTGTCTGCCTCCATATTTTTTTCTTTCCTTAATATCTTTACTTGCTTTCCCTTGTTCTTTCTCCTTTTTCCTAACTTTTTTCATTCTTCCCACTGTGTCTTTTTCTCCCCTTTTTTTCCTCTCACTCTTCTTTATTCGTTTCCGTCTTTTTTTTCTTTCATCGCAAACTTTTGTTCGCTTCTCACTTTATTAACGTCTTGAGTTTTTCTTTCCTCCCATTTTCTGCAACGCTTCCACCTCCATTACTTCGCTTTCTCCCTTGTCTTGGCATTCTGTGTGTCTTCTGTTTATATATTTTTTTTTTCTTCTTCTCATTTTTTTCTGTACCTGTGTCTCCATTTGTCTGTCTGCTCGCTCCTTTCTCTTCTTTATAAATCGTTTCGTCCTTTTGTCTCTTCAACCGTTCGCAATTTATCTTCCAGCAGCCTCTTTATCTCCTTGTCTTTCCTCATATCTTTGCTTTTCTTTGTCTTCTCTTCCTTGTCACTTATTAATGAACTTTTCGTTTCCTCCCTGTTTTGTAGCCTTCCCCTTTTCCTGTCCTTTGTCTCTCTTCCTTTTCTTCTCCCTCTCATTTTGAAATCTAATAACTTTGCTTCCCCCTTCTCCTCTTTTCTTTATTTATCATCTACCTGTCCTTCTTACTCCTCATTCTCACACTCCATCTGCTTACTTTCCTCTCTTTTCCTTCCCCATCTTTCACTCTTTACTTTCACCTCTTCCTCTTCCTCTCCCCTTACTCTTTTTCTCCCCATCTTCAACACTTTCTCCCTCCATCTCTCCCTCCTCCTCACTCCTCCTTGCAGGCTTCATCTTCCTCTCCTTTTTTTTCCCATCTTCCACTCCATCTCCACCTCTCAACCTTCTTCCCCCTCACTCTTTTCCTCCACATCTTCGACACTTTCTGCTTTCTTCGTCCCTTTCCCTCCCCGTTCCCCTTCTTCTTACATTCCATCCTCTTCCACTCCTCTTCCTCCTTCCACATATTTTATTTCTACTTCCGCATCACTCCCTTCTCTTCTTGCTCTCACTTCCTCCCCATCTTCAACACCCTCTGCTCACCCTTCCCATCTCTCCCTCTTCCCTTCTCCCCCTTCCTGTTCCTACTTCTCTCCCCCTCATTTATTTCTGCATCATATACTCTTTCCACTTCCGCATCATTCCCTTCCTCCTCCTCTTGCTCTCTTCCTTCCTATCTTCAACACTTTCTGCCTCACCCTTTCCACCTCTCCCCCTCTCCCCTCTCCCATCCTCCCCCTCTCTCCCTCCCTCCTCTCTCCCTCCCTCCTCTTTTCCTGCATGAGTGACTAGGCAGGAGGAGGATATTTTGAATTCAGTGCAGGCGGCGGCCAGAGCCAGACGCCAAGTGATGGAGGTCTATGTTTGGGCGCCTTTACTGTTGCCTTTCTGCAGATCAAGGCTTGAAGAGAGAGGAATGTATGTGTGTGACCCTTTGTATGTGGAGTGCCCCCATATATATATATATATATATATATATATATATATATATATATATATATATATATATAAAAAAATATATATATATAGATATATATATATATATACATATTTATTTTTTTTTACAACAAAGGAGGCAGCTCAAGGGCACACACAAAAAAAAAACAATAATAAAAAAAAAAGCCCGCTACTCGCTGCTCCTAAAAAGAAACAAAAGAGGTGGCCGAAAGGAAGATCAAATACGGGAGGAGAGGTGTCCTGATACCCTCCTCTTGAAAGAGTTCAAGTCGTAGGCAGGAGGAAATACAGATGAAGGAAGATTGTTCCAGAGTTTACCAGCGTGAGGGATGAAAGAGTGAAGATGCTGGTTAACTCTTGCATAAGGGGTTTGGACAGTATAGGGATGAGCATGAGTAGAAAGTCGATTGCAGCGGGGCCGCGGGAGGGGGGGAGGCATGCAGTTAACAAGTTCAGAAGAGCAGTCAGCGTGGAAATATCGATAGAAGATAGAAAGAGAGGCAACATTGCGGCGGAATTTAAGAGGTAGAAGACTATCAGTATGAGGAGGAGAGCTGATGAGACGAAGAGCCTTAGCCTCCACTCTGTCCAGAAGAGCTGTGTGAGTGGAGCCCCCCCACACATGAGATGCAAATTCCATACGAGGGCGGTCAAGGCCCCTGTATATGGACACCAACTGTGCAGGGAGAAGAACTGGCGGAGACGGTACAGAACGCCCAGCCTCGAGGAAGCTGATTTAGTAAGAGATGATATATGAAGTTTCCAGTTGAGATTTTGAGTCAAGGATAGACCGAGGATGTTTAGTGTTGAGGACGGTGACAGCTGGGTGTTGTCAAAGAATAGGGGATAGTTGTTTGGAAGATTGTGTCGAGAGTATAGGTGGAGAAACTGTGTTTTTGAGGCGTTGAATGACACCAGGTTCCTCTTGCCCCAATCGGAAATAATAGTAAGGGCTGAGGCTAAGCGTTCTGCAACCTCCAGCCTTGAGTCGTTAAGTTCCTGAAGGGTGGGTCTTCTATTAAAAGAAGTTGAGTAATGCAGAGTGGAATCATCGGCGTAGGAATGGATAGGACAGTTCGTTTTGGAAAGAAGATCATCAATGAACAGCAGAAAAAGAGTGGGAGATAGGACAGAACCCTGTGGGACACCACTGTTAATAGATTTAGGGGAAGAACAGTGACCGTCTACCACAGCAGAAATAGAACGGTCAGAAAGGAAACTGGAGATAAAGGTACAGAGAGAAGGATAGAAACCGTAGGAGGGTAGTTTAGAAAGCAAAGATTTGTGCCAGACCCTATCAAAAGCTTTTGATATGTCCAGCGCAATAGCAAAAGTTTCACCGAAACGGCTAAGAGAGGATGACCAAGAGTCAGTTAAGAAGGCTAGGAGATCACCAGTAGAACGCCCCTTGCGGAACCCATACTGGCGATCAGATAGAAGGTCAGATGTGGAAAGGTGCTTTTGAATCTTCCGGTTAAGAATTGATTCAAAAGCTTTAGATAGACAAGAAAGTAAAGCTATAGGAATGTAGTTTGAGGGATTAGAGCGGTCACCCTTCTTAGGTACAGGCTGTATGAAGGCATACTTCCAGCAAGAAGGAAAGGTAGATGTTAACAGGCAGAGGCGAAAGAGTTTGACCAGGCAGGGTGACAGCACGGAGGCACAGTTTTTAAGGACAATAGGAGGCACTCCATCAGGTCCATAAGCCTTCTGAGGATTGAGGCCAGAGAGGGCATAGAAAACATCATTTTGAAGAATCTTTATAACAGGCATAAAGGAGTCAGAGGGGGGATGAGTAGGAGGAATATGCCCAGAATCGTCCAGAGTGGAGTTTTTTAGAAAAAGTTTGAGAGAAGAGTTCAGCCATAGAGATAGATGAGACGGCAGTGTTGCCGTCAGGACTGAGGAGTGGAGGGAAAGATGAAGAAGTGAAGTTGGAGATGTTTTTGGCTAGATGCCAGAAGTCACGGAAAGAGTTAGAGAAAGCAAGGTTTTGACATTTTCTATTAATGAAAGAATTTTTGGTTAGTCGGAGAATAGATTTGGCACGATTTCGGGCAGAAATGTAAAGTTCATAATTAGCATTAGTTTGAAGGCTCTGGTACCTTTTGTGAGCTACCTCTCTATCATTGACAGCACGAGAACAAGCGTGATTAAACCAAGGCTTTTTAGCGTGAGGAGTAGAGAAAGAACGAGGAATGTATGCCTCCATTCCAGAGACAATCACCTCTGTGATGCGCTGAGCACACACAGAGGGGTCTTTATCCTGGAAGCAATAATCATTCCACGGGAAATCGGAAAAGTACATCCTCAGGTCGTCCCACCGAGCTGAAGCAAAATGCCAGAAGCATCGCCTCTTCGGTGGGTCCAGAGGGTGTACAGGAGCGATAGGACAGGATGCAGAAATAAGATTGTGATCGGAGGAGCCCAACGGAGAGAACAGTTTGACAGAATAAGCAGAAGGGTTTGAGGTAAGGAAGAGGTCTAGAATGTTGGGCCGATCTCCAAGACGGTCGGGAATACGTGTAGGGTGCTGGATCAACTGCTCTATGTCGTTGAGGATAGCAAAGTTGTAGGCTTGTTCACCAGGATGGTCAGTGAAAGAGGATGAAAGCCAAAGCTGGTGGTGAATATTGAAATCTCCTAGGATGGAGATTTCAGCGAAGGGAGAGTGGGTCAAGATGTGCTCCACTTTAGAATTCAAATAGTCAAAGAATTTTACATAGTTGGTAGAGTTAGGTGAGAGATAAACAGCACATATGTATTTAGTAATAGAATGACAATGAAGTCTTAGCCAGATGGTGGAAAATTCAGAAGAGTCAAGGTCGTGGGCACGAGAGCAAGTGATGTCGTTGCGCACGTAGGCGCAACATCCAGCTTTGGATTTAAATTTAGGATAGAGATAGTAGGAGGGAACAGAGTAGAGATTGCTGTCAGTAGCCTCAGAAACCTGTGTTTCGGTAAGGAAGAGAAGGTGAGGCTTAGAGGAGGAGAGATGATGTTCCACAGAATGAAAATTAGAGTGAAGACCGCGAATGTTGCAGAAATTGAGAAGAAAGAGGTTCGAGGAGTTATCAAGACACCTCTCGGGTCGGCAGCCAGAAGGGGAGTCCTCCCTGGGGGAATTTGTGGTCCCCCCCCCAGGCGGGGACTCCGAGGCTTGGTGTATGTGCGCCATTTTGAAATTTTAATTTTGAGAAAAGGTGTATATGTTGTGTGAATGTAGTGTGGTGTGGATAAAGAGAGGATCTGTCTATAGAGAGCATGCTGAACTACTCTCCGGTGTTGGTGAGACAATAGGGAAACGGCTAGTGAGGACATGGGAAGGGTCTTTGGAGGGCTTCAGCTCCCTTCTCACCTCCCATATATACCTCACCGGGAGTGGCTTGCGCCCGTTCGGTAGGTGGTCCTACCTACTCACTCCAGCCATGTATATTATCATTTTTTTTTTTTCCTTATTTACGTGTGATGGCTGGGGAGTGAGTCTCCTACCCTCTCCAGCTATATAATTATTTTCCATTTTTTTTCTTTTTCCTTATTTACGTGTGATGGCTGGGGAAGGAAGGGAGACAGGTACTTGATAATATAAAGACCAAGGAAAGAGAAATGAATTAAAGGCAGAAAAAAAGCGGAGAAGAGGAAAATATAAAATGACGCTGGAAGAGAAGTTAATATAAAAAGTCCTATATACATTTCACATCTTCCTTCGGTTGGTGAGAGATGCGGGGAGCAACAACATATACAAAGGGTCACTCATATATTTTTCTTCTTAGGAAATGAAAGGTTGGAGATGGAGGGGAAGATAATATTAACGGTTACACATATATATATATATATATATATATATATATATATATATATATATATATATATATATATATATATATATATATATATATATATATATATATATATATATATATATATATATATATATATATATATATATATATATATATATATATATATATATATATATATATATATATATATTATATATATATATATATATATATATATATATATATATATATATATATATATATATATATATATATATATCTATATATAGCTATATATATATATATATTTTTTTTACGTTGTTGCCTATTGCGCCGCTAAGCATCTTCCAGGTGGGGCCTGATGGTCGGTCCAAGGCTTCTTCCAGGTGGGGCCTGATGGTCGGCCCAGCCCGTTCTGGCGCAGGCGAGTGTTTATAGTGGCGCCATCTTGCATTGGCTCATGCTGCCCCCCGGAACTCGTACTTGATTCGCTTAGACGGCTTCCTCTAGAGTCCGGGTTGATGGATGGTCTTCAGGATAGCATGTGGGTAGTTTTAAGCCACTCGGCGGTGACCGAAAAATCCGAGTGGTAGCGTGAGGATTCGAACCCACGTCGTCCATCACGCGGCGAATGTGGGTCCAGTACGCTATCACCTCGGCCACCGCCGATATATATATATATATATATATATATATATATATATATATATATATATATATATATATATATATATATATATATATATATATGTGTGTGTGTGTGTGACCCTCTGTATATGTAGCACCCAGTCCTTCCCCACTCTCCACCATCCTCCTACTACTCGAGACAAAGAGGATTGAAAACTATATGTGTAACCGTTTATATTATCTTCCCCTCCATCTCTCCCACCTTTCATTTCCTAAGAAGAAAAATATATGAGTGACCCTTTGTATATGTTGTTGCTCCCCGCATCTCTCACCAACCGAAGGAAGATGTGAAATGTATATAGGACTTTTTATATTAACTTCTCTTCCAGCGTCATTTTATATTTTCCTCTTCTCCGCTTTTTTCTGCCTTTAATTCATTTCTCTTTTCTTGGTCTTTATATTATCAAGTACCTGTCTCCCTCCCTTCCCCAGCCATCACACGTAAATAAGGAAAAAGAAAAAAAATGGAAAATAATTATACATATACAGTTTCCAAATTAGCTTTACGTGGCATTCCATGCGCCCCTTCAAACAGAGATATACAAAACTGGGGAAAGTCGGAGAGGAAAGAAGGGGAGAAGAAATGGAAGGGGTAAGCATGTAGCGTAAAATACATTCAAAGAGGTAAGACGAAGAAAGAATAGGAAAAAATATATAGAGGGTAAAGGGCAAATTAGAGAGAGCAAATTAGAGGAAGGTGGAGGAGAGGGGAAGGGAAATTGACTATGAATAAATAGAGACGAGCGAGGGTTAGGGAAGGGACACGGAGGAAGAGGAGGGCGAAGGAGGGGAAGGGTCTATTGTGGTGTCTGATAGAGGGGAGGGAGGATGGATGGGGCGATGGGGAGTACATACGTGAATATCAGGCGGCTGTGATTTTTGGTGATGGGGAGATGGAAAGGGGAGGGGAAGAGGTGTGGAGTTGGGAATGGATTAAAATTAGGAGAATGAAGAGAGGGTGGGGAGTAGGACAATGATGGGAGTTTTGTCGATAGCAGAAATGGGAGGGAGGGAGGAGCGGGGGTTGAGGGGAGAGTGGAGAACGGGAAAAGGGGAAGAAGGTCAGTGAGGGTGAGGGTGAGGTAAGGTAGAAATAGGAGAGAGAGAGAGAGAGAGAGAGAGAGAGAGAGAGAGAGAGAGAGAGAGAGAGAGAGAGAGAGAGAGAGAGAAACACAACACAAAGGAACACAAAGGATGAACAAACAACAGCAGACCTGCTGGTCCTGACTAGGCTGTTTGTGACAAGCTACACTAACTATCTAATCAAAGGTGGATGATGAAGGACAGCAAAGGCGAAGGCTCCCCCCCATCCCTCCAGCCAAAGCTGGCAGGAAAGGAAAAAGAACCATGCAGCATGGAAAAACTGCATGGAAATTATGTAGGAAAGAGGAAAGAACTACCATTACTGCTACCACTAACCGGGCGATAAAAGCGGACAAGGACACCAGTATTCGAAAGAACTTAACGTTATTACGACAATGAGTAATATCTTAGTTGCTGGTTGGATTCAAAACACTTGTCTAATCTATTATTGAAGGCCGTAACTGTTGTACTATCAACATCACAGGGTAGAGAGTTCCAAACATTAACAACTCGATTGAAGAAGAAGTGTTTAGCTTCGTGCGACGAGAATCTTTCACCACTTATCTTCAAATTGTGATTTCTTCTTGTTCTATTTGATCGATCAATTGTGAGGTAATCTTCCGCATTAATATCACTGAATCCTTTAAACATTTTAAACACTCCTATTAGATAGCTTCGCATTCTTCGTTTTGATAGACTGAATAAATTTACTTCTTTAAGCCTTTGTTCATATGATAAATTTATCAACCTAGGAATCATCTTTGTTACTCTTCGTTGAACCCGTTCCAACTTTTCTATGTCTTTTCTGTAGTAGGGAGGCCAAAACTGTACACAGTACTCTAGACGGGGTCGAACCAACGAATTATACAGCTTTAATATTACTTTTTCCGATTTATTATTAAAGATTCGTCCGATGAGGCCAACCAATTTGTTTGCAGTTTTAACTGCCTCTGAACAATGGTGGCCGGGCTTTAAATCGCTTGATATAGTGATTCCAAGATCCTTTTCTTTGCTTACTGCAGAAAGTTGTTGGCCATTCATTACGTACCGAACGCGATTGTTACTTTTTCCGATGTGCAACACTTTACATTTCTCAACGTTAAATTTCATGTGCCATTGATTGGCCCAACGTGCAAATCGATCTAGATCTGATTGTAAAGCTTCTTCGTCGAGTGTCGCAGTTACTTTACCAGCAATTTTTGTGTCATCAACAAATTTTGATACTTTGCAAGTGAGCCCATCATCGATATCATTAACATAAATTAAGAAGAGCATGGGGCCAAGTACTAATCCTTGAGGTACGCCGCTTCTGACATCGAGCCAGTTAGATGTAACACCGGTTAGAACTACTCTCCGTTTCCGCTCAGAGAGCCAGTCCACAAGCCAATTGTGAATGTTACCCGAGATACCGTGCGCCAATAGTTTCCTGAGCAATCGTTGGTGGGGGACCTTATCAAATGCCCTTTGAAAATCCAGATATATGATATCTACTGATCTGCTTTCATCGAAAACCTCAAATATATAATGAAAAATATCAAGTAAGTTAGTTAAACACGAACGTTTACTACGGAAGCCATGTTGCGAATTATTTATTATATTATTTTCTTCGAAGAATTTCACCATATTGTCGCGAATGATAGTCTCCATTAACTTACAAACAATAGATGTCAGGCTAATTGGTCGATAGTTTCCTGGATGAGACTTGTCCCCCTTTTTGAAAATTGGTGTGACATTTGCTAGTTTCCAATCCGATGGAACTTTTCCAGCTGTTAAAGATTTATTGAATATGATGGAGAGCGGTTTACAAAATTGATGTTTGATTTCTTTTAAGTAATTTTGTCTGGACCAGGAGCTTTGCTTACTTTAATCTTTTCAATTGTGCGTAAAATGTCACTTTCTACGATGAGCACGCCACTTAACATCTTTTCGGTCCTTCTAACCTCCGGCGGTTGAGGTGATAAACAATCTTCGTCGGTAAATACGGATTCAAAAAACTTATTTAGGATTGTAGCCATTTCATTTTCATCGTTCGTGTGGTTACCATTATCATTTACAAGCGGTCCGGTACCACAAATGAGTGACTTTTTATTATTTACATAGCTAAAAAATTCTTTAGGATTAGATTTACTCGTTTCCGCTATATATTCTTCAAGATTTTTCTTGCTTCGTTTTATTAGTTTCTTGGTTTCGCGGCGAATTCTGTCCAACTCTAGTTTGTCAGCCTCACTCTGAGTTGATATGTATCTACTGTATACGCGTTTCTTAAGAGATAGGCTATTTTGAATTTCGTTATTCCACCATTTGGGTTTCTTCTTAAAAGCTGAACGTCTGTTACGATAGGGTACGCATATGCTTATGGCATCGTTCAATATTGAGGTGAAGGCCCCCCAAGATTTATCAATATCTGTTTCCGCCGAGATTTCAGTCCAGTCAGAATTATTTAGAATTGATTGGAGTCTTACGATATCCGCTCTCTGATAATCAGGCACCTTTTCTTTACTATGAGTTACTTTACCTTCTTTCATATTCATGCTGAATGTGATTGTTCAGTGACTCGCTAGAACTAAAAATTGGACCAACATTTACTTCGTTAACTAGATTAGCTGTCGGAGGAGGAGGAGGAGGAGGAGGAGGAGGAGGAGAAGGAGGATGCATGTGGAATGAGTGAGTGTTGGTTGGAATGGACTGTTTTGCTGGTCATGTGGAATGTCATTTTGGGTCTTTTTTCATCACTTCTCAATTATGACTGAAAAGCAAAAGGAAACAGGGCATTGATCCTTATTTGCTGTATGTTTGAGGAAGAATAACATGTTCTTTTTTATTTTGGTATTGAGTGGAATCCCAAAGGAAAAAAAAATAAGAGCCTCTCCGAAGAAGGAAGTGTTGCTTTTTTAGAAGAGAATGTGTCCAAGGAAAGAATGCATTTTTTTTTAAGTCGTGGCCTATTGCGCCGGTAGGCTTCTTCTTCCCGGTGGATCCTGATGGTCGGCCCAAGGTTTCTTCCCGGTGGGGCCTGATGGTCGGCCCAGCCTGTTCTGGCGCAGGCGAGTGTTTATAATGGCGCCATCTTGCATTGACTCATGCTGCCCTCCCGGAGCCCATCTTTAATCCCAGAATCTAGAGTCTGGGTTGATAGGTGGTCTTCTGGACAGCATGTGGGTAGTTTTAAGCCACTCGGCGGCTGCTGAAAACTCCCAGCTTGGTGGCACCGGGCGGGGATTGAACTCGCGTCATCCTGAACGCGGCGCCGTCACGCTATCCATTCAGCCACTGCCTCCCCGATATATTGATATTGATATTGTGTTAAAATTGTATTATGTACTTTGTTTTTCTTTCTTGTGTTGTACATTAAGGAAGTGTGTCGTGTTGCTCATGTAAGGCTGACCATTTTTTTGACAGTCTTGAGAACATTATCGAAAATTTTGCGTATTCGAAAATTATGTAGTGAGGAAAATTTGTTTATTCTTATTATGGGGAGAGTGTGGTGATATGTTGGAGCTATATGTTGTGTGTGTGTGTGTGTGTGTGTGTGTGTGTGTGTGTGCAACCGTGGACATTTCCCGGGGACAATTTGATAGATGACGTGATGATGTGTGCGAAAGTGAGGGAAAGAAAAACACGAATACATGAATGATGGGATTAAAGAAGAAAATAAGTGCATGACAAGATAAACGAGGCAAGTTATATTTGGTCTTAGGTAGTGCTAATATATTGTTTTGTGTATGCAGTGGCAGAAAATTTTCGTGGTTCAGTAGTAGAAAAAAAATAGAAGAAAACGTTGTCTATTATGTAGCACTGATATTATTTTCTTGCCGTGGCAAAAACTAATCGTGGTTCAGTATAAGAAAAAGAAAATACCTAAAAGAAAACGTTAAGTGTATTATGTGAAATGGGAACTGAGTGGGAATTTTTCTGTAACTTTCCCGGCCGTGAAGTTCCCTTTCGTAATGTGCAGGACGAAGCGCACGAGGAAAAATATGAACACCGAAACTCTTTTTGCCTTGATTACTGATGGACGCAGCGTGACGGCGGCGGGTTAGCGGGGCGGCTGCCGGCGAGTGTTGACGAAGAGGCGTCGCTGGATATGTCGTTCAGTGTTCTCCATAATTGTTGCATGAATATTTCTGGTTCGCTCCCGTCCATTCTATTAATATTCCTTGTTTGCTGTTGTCCATTGTTCCTGTGTGTCTATTCCTTGTTTGCTGTTGTCCATCGTTCCTGTGTGTATATTTCTTGTTTGCTGTTGTCCATCGTTCCTGTGTGTATATTTCTTGTTTGCTGTTGTCCATCGTTCCTGTGTGTATATTTCTTGTTTGCTGTTGTCCATCGTTCCTGTGTGTATATTTCTTGTTTGCTGTTGTCCATCGTTCCTGTGTGTATATTTCTTGTTTGCTGTTGTCCATCGTTCCTGTGTGTATATTTCTTGTTTGCTGTTGTCCATCGTTCCTGTGTGTATATTTCTTGTTTGCTGTTGTCCATCGTTCCTGTGTGTATATTTCTTGTTTGCTGTTGTCCATTGTCTTCTTATTAGTATTTCTTGATCGCTTTTGTCCAACGTTTTTCCATCACTATGTCTTGTTTGCTACTCTCCATCGTACTTGCATGTATATTTCTAACAAGTGTTTTCCCTACACGTGCTCTTGCTCACCACTCTGTATATACCTTCTTTTTGTCCAGTCTTCCTCGGCCTGTGTTCCAAGCCCTTCTTCAGTACTTTATTATACTTTATTCTGACTCTGTTTTACTTATATTTTTCCTCCATTTTCACCTCACGCATTTCTCTCATACTCTTTATTTTTTTTCTTTTGTTTCCAGCTACATAATTAAAGTGACCAGCGATATCACTTTTAATGTTCGTGGAACTTGATGCATTCAGCTGCTGTCATTTCTTTTCCTTCCACGTGCTCTGCCGTCACCACCTTGTGTTTACCTTCCTTTTTTTTTCCTTTACATTGTTATGCCCAACACATATTAAATATCTTGTTATCGTCTTTATACTGTTTATTTTTACTTTCCTATTTTTTTTCTTTTCAAACTTTTCCTCTTCCATTTCCCTCATCCCTTGCCTTCATTTATTTTTGTTTCCAGCTGTATAATCTAACTCACCAGTGCAACCCCGCTTACTGTCTTTAGATTATTTGATGCATTCAGCTTACCAATAACCTGCATTTTCTCGCTGACTGAAATGCGTTACTGTGACCACTATTCGCTTCCATCCGTTGCAAATATATATTTTAACACTGCCTTGCTCTCTCTATGCTCTCCACTCGCCTATTCACCTTTTGATTAATGTAAATCAGTTTTTTTTCTGTAACTAATAAAAACGCATCAGTAAAAACTTTATTTGGTCTAATTTATTATTTTTTCTTAACACTTTTGTTTGTTTCATTCATTGAATTCACAAACTGGTCATCTTTTACTCATTCAGTCTTCTCCTTCATATTTTAATACTAATTTAAGTGTGTCTCTAAACAAAGTATTCCCTTTCATCCGTTCCTTTTTAGTGTATTTATAACCGTCCACACGCCTTGCATTACTTCTTCCCCTTTTAATCATATTGTCGTCGCCATTTCTTCTCCTCGTAATTAAAATCCGTTACTGAAAACTTTATTCGTTCTTTTTCATTGTTGATATATTCCTTACACTTCTTCCTTACTCTCTGCCGCCACCTCCTGGACACCTTTTACAACTCGACACGTAATCTTTTCACTAATTGCAACCTTTTAATCAATGTGCCGATTCATTTCCTCTCCTTGGTGATCAAAACCCGTCACTGAAAACATCTTTCGTTCACATTAGTTGTGAATATATTCCTCACACTTTTTCCCTCCACACTCTTTGCAGTCACTTTCAGAGCACTTTTCCCACCTCAACGTTTCTCTTGTTTTGCACATTCAGCCTTTTCATAAATTTTCCTGTACTGTATTTTTTTCGTAAATAAAACACGTAATTGAAAACATCATTCGTTCAAATTAGCTGAGAATATATTCATGCCACTTTTCCTTCCGTACCTTTTGCATTCACTTCTCATATTCTTTTTGAAGTTGTACGTCAGTATTTTTTTCACTGATTGCCTTGCGTCACTGCAAACATTTTCAGTCAGTTCTACCTTTTGTTTCTCATAAACTTGGCTTCTGTCTCGTTATCTCTTTTATTTAGTGCTCTTCCGCCTTTCTCTCCAACACATTAATTATTTTATACAATTTTTTTTTGGTGACTGCGATTATAATTTCTTTGTATTCATTTCACATTTTTCTTTTCCTTTTTTTATTTTCTCCTGTTCATTTAACATATTTTATCTTAGTCATTGAACAGGTCAATGACAAAACTGCTCCACTTTGGTATTCTAGTTGTACGTTATATTTTCTTATATTTATTATCTTTATAAAAGCCTCCGCTGTCCAGTGGTAAGAGTCTCTGACTATGAATCTGCGGGCCCGGGTTCGAATCCCGGCCTAGGAGGTCGGCGTGCAGCCCACCCAGCTGTTCATTCTTCCTTTTCGGACTGGTCGGTAAATGGGTACCCGGGGAAACCTGGAAAGGTAAACTGTGGTGGCTCGGATGTCACACTGCCCTGTGTCGGGTTGGTACTTTCTCACACCACAGACTCAAAAGTGATGACGAGCACCGCCGCCACACACAGCCACAGCGTGTGCTGCCAACTGTGCCGTACCGTTTATACATGTGTCTGCATTCCTCCACCTACGCCCTTACCCATCTGTCTCCCCCATCCTCCCATTTTCCAACATTGTCAACCAAATCATTTCATAGATCGATAAAAAAGAGCTCCTACTCCTGATATCCTACTTTTAGTTTTTATTTATCTAGTTATGTGTTTCTTAGTATTTTCTTCTTATACCTATACCTCTTGTTCCTCCCTCTCCTTCTTCTCCACCTTTAATCTCCACCACCTCCACCGCGGTCCTGCCTTCTCCACTCTCCTTCCATCAAGCCTCCCATTCATCTCCCTTTCACCTCCACGCTCGCCTTCCCTTTTCCTCTGCCTCCTCTTCCTCTTCTTTCTCTCCGCTTCCACTTTCAGCATTTCCTCTTCCTTCATCTCTCTCTCTCTCTCTCTCTCTCTTTTCTGGAGCCATCTGATTAATGTAAAATCACTTAGGTTTAAGGACAAACCACCTAGTCTGGACCATGGGGTCTGTGTGGTCTGATTTTCTATGTAAATCTATGTAAATCTCATTCTTCTTTTAACTATATATTTAGTCGGTTTTCTTTCCCTCCTTGTTAACTCTTTTTTCTTCCACATTCATATTCATTCTTCTTTCGTCTTCCTCCTTCTTTACTTTTTCACATTTATTTTACTTTCTTCCTTCTCCCTTATTCAGCACTCTTCCTCCCTTCTTTTTCCTCCTCTCTCTCTTCCTATTTCTCATCCACTCTTCCTCCTGCTATCTTCTGTCTTATCTTTTATCATTCACTTTACCTTTCTCTTGCCTTTCTCTTCCTTCACCACATTCACGTCCAATCGCCACCTCTCACCCTCTCATCTTTCTTCCAGATTCTTGAACATTCTCTTATAAGATGTCATATGCATGTTCAACATTTAGCTGCTAGAAGAAGAAAAAAAACACTCAAGTGTATAATTTTCTTCTCTAAGAGCAATCATTCCTAACTACTAATATTTTGCTTGTTGTCACATTCAAAATTATGTGAGTGGACTGCTTTTTAATGTTATTCAAAATGTCATATGCGTATTCAATACTTTGCTGCTAAAAAAAAGTGAGGTATTAGCTCTACCGGAAATCATAAAGAGACTTGTCTGTATTAACTATGCGTAACTAATACGGTCGTTATAAAGAATATCGTGTGCATTAATACTCTTACATACGATCATTATGATAAAAAAATCGGGTTTTTACTGAACTTATACGAACGTTTTAATAAATAATATCTTGATCATTAACTATTATGAGCTTACAGCGTCGTCATTGTAATTAAATCTCGTGCGCATTAATTAGTTTTAATTTACTCGATCGTAATGTTGGGAACTTGTGTTCATTTACTACTTATAACTTGTACGATCGTTATAACAGACGTTCTCGCGTGTATTAACGATTCTTAACTTATGCGACTCTCATGAAGAAAAACTGTCCCGCGTAATCCAGGTGTGACCGCTCATCAGAAGCTTGGCGGCGCAGGTGACAGTCCAGAGCAACTCCACCCCTCTCTCTCTCTCTCTCTCTCTCTCTCTCTCTCTCTCTCTCTCTCTCTCTCTCTCTCTCTCTCTCTCTCTCTCTCTCTCTCTCTCTCTCTCTCTCTCTCTCTCTCTCTCTCTCTCTTTCTCTCTCTCTCTCTCTCTCTCTCTCTCTCTCTCTCTCTCTCTCTCTCTCTCTCTCTCTCTCTCTCTCTCTCTCTCTCTCTCTCTCTCTCTCTCTCTCTCTCTCTCTCTCTCTCTCTCTCTCTCTCTCTCTCTTCCTTTCCTCTGGTTAACTCACACACTCATCTTTTAACTCGCATCTTTTCTCTATCCATTATCCCTTTTCTAATTCTAATTTTATTACTTTATTTCCCTTTTTCTCTCGATTTTTTTTCTCCATTGTCTTGCCCATCTTTTACTCGTGTTCAATCCTCCGTTTTCTCTTGTCTCTTCTCCATTCTATTTTGTTCTTCTTTTTTCCTCCTCTTTTTCATCAGTATCGTCTCCTTTCTTTGTTATAGTCTCATCCTTCTCCTCTCCACTTCAATCTCTTTTCTTCCGCCACTTTCTTCTCCTTCTTTCCTCTCACCTTTTCTCATTAATCGGGGGTTGTGTCCCGTCTCCTGGGGTCTGTTCCCTTCTCCTATAATTCATTCCCCCTCCTGTCTCTCTCCGGCATATGACCACAGATGTTGCGCCGACTAAACGAAACTTGCCAAACTTCTCTCACCTTTTCTCATACACCATTTTTTTAGGTATACACAATATTTCCCTCTCTCTCCCCCTCCCCTCCGCAGTTTACCCCTTCCAAACCTCGTGTCTCCCCTCCAATATGTGCACCTAACATCACCAAATGTGGGGTACAAACTTGGCGGAGGGATTGTTTTTTTGGGGGCATTGAAGGTAACGGGCTAAAGAGTAGCCTATCCGGATATTTTGTTTTTATTTATTAATGATTCACGAGACATCCTAGAGTTAAATCAAAATAGGTGCTTATCTTTGTATTCATTCATACACACACTGGTAATATTTATGTGGGGTCTGATTCACTTATTAGAGTGAAATTCTATTGTGATAAAGTCACATATTCGTGTCACTAGTAAAAATGAAACTAGTAATTTAAGTTTTGCCACCATGAAATATACACAAATAGATAAATATGAAAGCTCACGAAATCACAATAAGTGATATCACCTGCTTTGCTCAGTAATAATATGCTATTTCAGGTATCTGATACCCTCAAAATGACGGGCGCTGCTAGCTCGGGCCTCGTAGCTACAGCTCAACGTTGCCAGATTGTCGTACTCGGCCGATTATATTTCCCGACGTTCTACCCCCAAACTGTCTACTGGGCTCCAATAACGAAACTAGTTTATAGTTATCGTTAAAAAAGTATGATTCTGATGTTTCTTGGCTCTAGTTAAGCGTCAAAAACAGGTAAATACTATACTCTCAGTACGATGACCTGGCAACGGTGGCTATACGTATTTTCATATTATTGTTCTTTTGTTTATTCAATGTTTTGTTCAAGAAAAGAATACTCATAGTTTTAGTTAGTATTTGGTTATAAGCATACTTTACGAAATACAATTATAACGTTACCTCCGTTGACTTAGGAAACGTCCTGAATCCTGGATCGGCTATGATGATGTTAGGTGCGCCTATTCCCCTACCTCTCCTCCCCTCACCCCTCCCTCCACTCTCCCTGTTTTCCTTTTTTCCTCTCACCTCACATTCCCTAATCTCATTCCCCCCATCATCACCCTTCTCCCTCTCCCCTTATCCCCCACCTCTCCCTTCACCCCTCTCCCTTCATCCCTCCCTCCCCTCCCTCTTGCCTCCCACTGTCTCCCTAACTTTCCCTATATCTCTCACCTCCTACTCATCACCCCCTTCGTCCCCTCCCTCCTCCCCCTCCCCTCTTCTCCCACCCACCTGCAAGGAATTCACGACATTTAGCACGCGCACCAATTAATACGCGCTGATACCCCGTACTGATGACCAGGAGGAGGGGGAGGGGGAGGAGGAGGAGGAGGAGGAGGAGGAGGAGGAGGAGGAGGAGAAGGAGGAGGGGGAGAAGGAGGAGGGGGAGGGGGAGGAGGAGGAGGGGAGGAAAGGAAAGGGAAGGGGAGAGGAAATAGAATCAAAGGGAGAACGAGAAAAACGAGGAGAGGAATTGGAAGAAGAGGGGAAGGGGGAGAGATAGGAGGAACATACTGCAGTGAACGGGGAGGTGAAAATGAAGGAGGATGAAATTGAAATGGAAGAGGAAGATAAAGAAGAGTAGAGATAGAAGGAAGGAAACAGGGAGAAGAAACAGAATGGATAGGAAAAAGAGAAGAGGGGAAGAAGGAAAAGAAAGAGGAAAATAAAGGGATAGGAATAGTAAGGAATAGAAAGAGAGAGACAAAACGACAGACAAACAGAGATGAAGAGAGAGACAAAGAGAAAAACCGACAGAGCAAGACAAAAATCGCAATCACGTCGTCATCATAAGATCGTTCAACACCTGTCCATCCGTGACTCCTAATGGCCAGGTGTGACGAGACGGGCAGGTGCAGGTGCTTGGACAGGTGAAGGGCCGGCCCACCTTCTCTTGATAGCTTGACATCACCTGGAGCTATTGGATAAAAGTTGGAGGGGGGGGGGGGAGGGGGTTAAGGCAGCGTAAAGGTAAAAGTGTAAAGGATGGACCAATGAGAGTTGATCTGCAGGTGATTAGTGCAGGTGGAACAGCTGGCTCACCTTTCTTTGATTGATAATCCAGTGTCACCTGGACTTTGTGGGTGGCGTTGGTAGGAGAGAGAAAGAAAGGAGGCATGGGCGAAAATCAAGAGTAAAAGAGAAAAAGAAAGAGAGGGCAGGAAAGGAAAGGGAAAGGAAGAGGAAAAGGGAAAAGGAAGGAGATACAAGAAAGAGAATATGAAGAAGGAAAAGGATGGGGAGAAAGAAAAACAAAAACAAAAATGGAGAAAAGCGGGAGGAATCGGAGGAGGACAGTAAGGTATAGGAACATGGGAGGAAAATAAGGACAGAAAGGAAAAGAAATGGGGGAATAGAAAGAGAGCATTGAGGTATAGGAAGAGGAGACGGAATAGGAGGAAGAGGAAGGACAAGAAAGAAAGGAAAAGGAAAAAAGGTAAGGAGAGGAAAAGGAGGAAGAATGAGTGCGCCTGATGGGACACAGATGAAAAGGTTAGAGAGGAAAGGAGTGGGTGGAAAGGTGTAATGGTTTAATCAATGGTGTGTATGCTGCAGGCAGTTTCATTAATGTCCAGGATAAATGAAACACAAAATATAGGTTAACATGTACCGGATTGCTGCACGCAAGGAAAAATTGTAATTGCAGTTGAAACACATGAATTGCGTTTGCCTGGAAGATAAATGGTTAAGCAGCGCGGGGCCGCATCGATCATGATTGAAACTGACTATGAAAGATACAAATAATGTAAGACAGACATTTGCTACGGGAAAATAAAAATAGTAATAACAATGATAATGATATTACCAATAAATAATAGCGGAGCTAATATGATAATAGTAATAATGATAATAATATTGATAGTAGTAGTAGTAGTAGTAGTAGTAGTAATAGTAGTAGCAGCAGTGACAGTGGGGTTACTAGTATGAGCAGTAATAGTAGTAGTAATAGTAGTAGTAGTAGTAAGTGATAATAATAACGATAATAATAAAAGTAACAACGATTTCCGTTGACACTCGTTTGCATAAGAGACGACAAATAGATCAAGAAAATGCAGAAATTTTGTTTCTGGAAAGACTATCTCAATATGAATGCACTCCACAAACGTTGACAAACAGTTGCAGAAATAATGCAAACCAGGAACAGATAATAATCGCACTGGACACTCGCGATATTACGTTTGCATAACGGAAAAAGGAAAAAAAAATAGATTAAGCGAAGTCCGGAATAATGTTACTGAATATTGTACCGAGCTGTGAGAGAACATACAGGTGCACAATATGAAATTACAAAACCAATTCAATCGGAAAAGAAATAATTGCTCTCTACACACACGAAACTACGTTTTCAGAAAAGATGAGCAGACTAAGTGACGCAGGAATGAGGTTACGTGAACATATAGTTGTACACAAATGAAATACATAAAATAAACAAACGTTTGCTAAGTTAATCAAAACGAGGCAGATAATTGTAATTGCTTTTGGAACACTAAATTCCGTTTCATGAAAGATGACGAGAGGCTTGAGCAGTAGATGAATGTATTACTTGGAAAATCTAGTTACTTGCGAACAACAAACCATACACAAAACATAAGTAAACAAAATCATAATAAACGACCATCAGGGATTAATGTGTTTGTGGGCTGCACACAAATCACTCACGGTGTCTGCGTGGAAGGCGACAAACAGATGAAGCAGCACCAGAATTATGTTGCTGAAAAATGTTCTTCAGAGCAAAACGAGAGCGTGGGACGCTGAACACAGATCAACAAAAGTCCGATTTATATATACACGTTGAGAAAATATTCGCGGTTGGCACAAGCAGCGGGAAGGTTTGCATGGAAGAGGATGAAGACATTATGCAGTGACAGAATTGAAAAGTACTCAAAATAGAAAAATAATGATACTTCAACTATAGATACCGAAAAGTACCGTTATTTCACACACCTGGACTAATATATTCCCGGGTGACACAAACAACAAAACATCTTTCGTTGAAGGTGATGAAGACATTAATCACCGTCAGAAGTATTATGAGACTCGAAAATGTAACGAAATGAAGAATATATTTACCCAGCTATACACAAACAAAAGCACAATTAATAAGGAGG